>NC_056735.1:342785745-342913415 GCF_019279795.1 Protopterus annectens
ATAGATTTTTTTGAGTATCTTCCATGGTCTAAGAAGACCAATACAGTCATGACAGCTTTTATATTTTTTGCTGAATGAACAGGCATCAGTCATTAAATTAAAATTATCTTCACACGTTATAATAGATAATGCTTTCTTTGAAAAACTGTAAATGATGCCAGTTAAATGACCTCTATAACTGTATTGTGACATACTCTCTAGAGAGTTGCTTGGAAAGTACTTCTGTTAATACACTTTACTGAGTTATACATTCAATGCAAGGAGTGCAAAACAGCATTCACACAATCCCATCTATCTGTTTTCTGTCCACACTAAAGCACCCTGCAACATCTTGCTTAAAACTGACGTTGCTTCACCCTGGGGAAAATAAAACCTCCCCCTTACTGTGCAACTTACATTCTTGCAAAAGCAAACATTTTACACTGTATTACATTGAACTGGTGATCTACTCACTAAAATATTTTGTGCTGGTTTGGGAAAATACTAAAAGTCTGAAGTAGAACTATGGATTGCTTTGTAACCATATAGGTTGTTTTAAAACACACACACACACCGGATCTGTTATTAAACAAATGTGATATCAGCAAAGTAGTACTTGCTTATGATGTCTTAGGAATCTTTATATGACTTTAAAGTAATGCATCCTTGACATATATATGACCTCTTTGGAATTTGTAAGCAAAAATGTGTGGCTGATTAATGAAATTATAAGACTACTGAATAATTGATTAATTATGTATCATAAATGCAAATATATTTATTTAAAAATATTTATTGAAAAATTAAATAAATACAGCAGCAATATTTAAAAAAAAACTAAATGGTTTGTGGTGCCCTTATTCAAAACAGCTTCAATGCCTTAAGCAAAAAAATACAGTATACCTGACCTATCAAACTGTGGCCTTTGGGATGGCAAGAAGCAGAAAGCCCATGAGTACTAAAAGGAAACATTGATGATCTCTACTTGCAGTTTAAAAAAGCAGCAACTGACAGTAGCTTGAAGTATTTTTTCAGTCCCAACAAGCAATCGGACATGAGCAACAGAAAGCTTTTTTTGTATTAGCTAATATTGAACTTAGGCTACATTGATGTGGCTGGGAAACAATTGGGTATTTGAAACAGAGTTACTTGAAATAAATTATTATGGTCCTTATTTTACTTTTATTTATTTTACTACAATCGGACATCTGACAAGTACACAGACAACAAAATAACTATAATTGCTGGGTACAGGGACTGTGTGTTGATGAAAATGACTGTTGCATTTGCTCATTATACTGGCTTTGCAGTGCTAATGTGATTTGTGTAAAGTAAGTTGAAATACTTCACTGTATTTGCTATTTGTGTGAAGCAACATTGAAATATGTTTCTGTGGCCATTACTTTTTATTACAATCAGATGTTTGAGGTGTGCACAATTAGCTAAGTCAACAAAGTGGCTACAACTGCTGGATAGGATCAGGAAAGCTGTCTGTGGATGAAAGTAACTTACCCTCTTGTCATTCTCTCAGTTTAGACAGTCATTAATCTGTCTTTGCAGTACTAGGGGTTTTGTGTGACATAAGCTGGAATACTTCACTAGGGGGTGATATGTCTTTGTGTGAAGCAAACTTGAAATACATTACCATTATTATTGCTATTATTTTTATTATTAGTTATCACAATCAGACATCTGAGATGTTCACAGACAACAGTGTGGTTATAATTGCTGAATATGTGGGTGTTTGTGGATGGAAATGATAGACTGCTGTTGGTTAGTCATTATTCTATCTTTGTGGGAGTAATGTGATTTATGTGAAGCAAGCTGGAATACTTTACTGTGGCTATTGTTAATGTGAGACAAAGTCAAAATATCATGATCATTACTTTTTCTCAAATAGACATCTGGGGTGTACAAAGTGACTATAACTGCTGTGTGAGGGTAAAGGCTGTCTATAGATCAAAATAATTTGGCCTGTTGCTTGTTCATTTTAAGCTGTCATTAATTTGGCTTTGCAGGACTAGTGTGTATTTTTTCTGAAATAAAGTTACCTACTTCACTGTGGATATATTGTGTGTTTGTGAGACACAAACCTGAAATATGTTACAAAATCTATTACAAATATGTTCGACAAACAAAAGTCCACCACAGCTTCAAAAGTATTCTAAAACATATAAATCCAAAAAAGAGTCGAAAAAGAAGTTAAGAAGCTTGATACACCACACAATTTCTGTACGAAATGAATGCTTTATTTACCATCCGCGTTTTCATCCCCAATGGACTTCATCAGATACATAAGCCATAGGGTAAGGACACTGAGGCTAGGGACACACAACAGCCAAGAGCTAATCAAAGAAATAAATATTTTGGATTTATTGGTTTTTTGTGGAGGAGTTGACCGTATTGTGGATTTCGTATTCTAAAACATACCTACTCAACTTTACCACACTGCAGATGTAAGCTTTCTCCTACACCCAGCCAACACATATTATATCCAACCCAGCCCTGCAACAATCAACTCAATTTTCTTTTTCAGATAACCTCTTTTTCTTCTTCACATCATACCATATTACTCATGCAAGATCATGTCTTTAAAAATTTTATATGTCTCGCTACACTAACATTTTCTTCTCCATCTGTTTGAAATTGAATTTCATCTCATACAGTCAAATGACACTATTATAATCAAATTTCTACCTGCCTGTCACTGTGTCATGACACAATGTAAAATAATCAACTCTGTTTTTACCTGTAATTACAGTACCCTCATAACATTTGTTTGCTATGAAATCATCCCATGTGGGAAACTTCTGTATTATTATATTTATATGCCATTATCTTCTGATATTAATTTCTACTCACTGTATATAACATACTGGAGGACCACTGAATATTGTATGTGCATGTATAATTCTCTGTATAATCCTTTGATGCTAATTTCTAGACATTGTATGCAGTGTTGTGGAGCTTTCTTCCCCAGGTCTCCACTGAAAAGGGGTTTCTGTACAACTTGGTTGGACTCACACAGTAAACAAAATCAAACATCTGAGGTATATACAAACAATGATGTGGCTGTAATTGCTGGATGTGGGTATTGTCTGTGAATGAAAGTGACTTGCTGAGCTGAGATGATCAAGTCATTAGTTTTGCTTTGTTGGACTGTATATGTTTGTGTAAAGTAAGCTGGAATACTTTATTGTGGCCATTTGTATCACAATTCAACATCTGAGGTGAACACAATCAGTAAAGTGGCTGTAAATGATAGGTATAAGGATTGGTGGATTAAAATGGGAGCAGTTTGTGCAGTCTTTAATGGTTGCAGTATTCTGAAATGGGTAATATTGTTATCATTGGTTAATAAATTTTGTTTCACTTCTTTGATGAAAACTATTTAAGTCTGCTCACATTTAAAGCAAATACAGGCATTTTGCTTTATTAAAAAATTAATACTATTTAAAAACATCAGGTAAGCAAGTATACATTTAAAAGAAGCCAGAATGTGAATGTGGAATAACTCATGTCTTTATGTATGATCATAAAAGCAAAACAAATGTGCCCAGACCCCACAGTACACTCAGTCTGCCACTGGCCATAGCACCCATGTTACTGTGTTCTCGTCCAACTGCTCTGTGCAGTTTATTTTCTTTCACTGGTTATTGCTTATGTTCTGTTCCTCAGGATGACTTTCCTTAAACTATTTCATCGAGGTAGTGGCAAGTAAGAAGCAATAACAGAGAACATACACATGTTTGACAGGTATGGAATTTGTAACCTGGTCCATCAGATTCTCTTTTTGTAGCAAAGTATGCATGTTCAAAACAACAAATGACATATTTTTTTCTGATCTGGGTGAACACCTTTTCAAAAGTCATATATTGTGCAAGTAGAGTGTGTGAGAATCAAACATATGTCTGGATGAGGCATTTATACTCACAACTGCAGTGTAAATTGGCATTGATAAATTAAGTCTTAACTGGTCATAGTATCTCTTGTAAGAATTTCTTGGGTTAGTCCCTTGGACTTGGTATCAATCTACACCTGCATACAACAAAACGCCCAGATCTATTTTGGCCCTCCTATATCCTAATACTTCATTTTTTAATTCAAATGTATCAAAGTGATCAACAGAAAAGAAAGCAATAGTACAATGAAAACTATTAAGAACACAAAATCAAATGCCATTGAATGTAGATTATTAAAGCATTAAGTTAAATGCTAAATATAAGGCTCAACTGACAATTTAAAGAGATAGGATATTTAAAGTTGTCTCACATGAGAGGTTATTTCAATCTCTCTTAGAGAAGATTTCAGAAGTGTGGAGCCTGATGGTAAAAGCTGTGCATGATAGAGCTTTCCAAGCTCACTCCCATAATTTATATTAAGCCCAAGATAAGGTGAGCAAAGATCTTAGAAGGCTGTATGACACCAGAGTGAAATAGACAAACATGAGAACTTTAAAAGCAATTTGAGACTTTATAGGGAGCCAGTGTAGGACCTACAAAACTTGAGTAATATGTAGTCAGCATGAGGCATCAGTAAATAGTTGGCCTGTTTAATTTTGGGCTCTTTCATGCTTGTCATGCTGGAACCTTGTGCTATTTTTAACACAGTCTCACTAAAAGTCGATTTCATCAAGTCCAGTCAGATTCTAATGTCATCTTAAGACCAGCTCTACAGCTATAATTTGGGGATGTCATCCACTGCTACAGGAAAAACAATATTTTGTCTTTAGCTTTCTACATGCTATTTAACAATTTCTTCATGCCCGCTTTAATGATTTGTGTGACCCTCTCTCTGCTAACCCTTTTGCTGCAATGTGCCCTGGTGCACCCTTTAGATTAAAACAATGACACAATTCTTCAGATGTAAACTGGGTTATTTTGCCAGTAACAATATGTTCTGGTAGACCATAAAAAGTTAAAAATCTTTTCATCCATTTTAATATGTATCTACATTATGATGATCACATTATTCATTATTGCAAAATCAACATTTTCCAACCTTTTCCACCATCCACCTGCAAAGTCCAATGTATATAATGGTACTTATCTTGACATTTTCTGCTCCATTTCACCACAGTCTCAGTCTCTGTCAAGCTGGAGGAACCTCACTACCCTTATATTTCTATTTCAATAATTCCAAGGTGACCTATGTGGAGTTCTTAGAATGTAGCTGTTCTCAGTTTGTTGGGAATCATAACACAACTGACAATTAAAACACAGCCTGGTCCACTGAAAGCTCATATCTTCTAAAAACATGTTTTGATTCTTGTCAACTTCGGTTACATCTAGGCATGGGCAGCCTTTCATCATAAAACTTACCACTTGCTTTAATAGTAATGTTCTGAACGTGTTCTTCAGTCAAAGTATTCATCGGCTTTAAGGTCCATTCAGTAACATTGTCTAAAAGTTTGAATAACAGAACAATAACACTGATAACGACACTAAGAATAATAAGTAATAGCTTCTGTCTTGCCATGACATTTGGAAACTATGTAGGCTGGCAATATTATAGCATATCTTTGAATTCTTGTTGCTCTCATGCTAGGCAAACTGTTGCACTCACCATACGGTGTCAATAAAGGTTTATGGCCAGTAATCAAATTTAATTTTTAGTGGATATTGATGACATTTCTTTTCTCCAAAAATTAAAGCAAGTACCTTCCTCTAGATTTGAGAATGACTCTTCTTTGCAGGGAAAGTACTTAGAGATGTGTAAACAAGTGTGGTTTCACTCCTGAAGGTGCTACATGTTGAATTACTGCACCTTTTTCTTTGGATGAGGCATCACAAGCTAGTAACACTGATGAATTTTGATCATAGTCTGGGAATGTCTGACTTGGGTCCTAGGATCCTATTTTCAGCAGAGGCCTTGGGAGAAAAGCTCCAAGGTACATGGTAATTAATAATACTTCACAACAGAATTCTTATACAACTAAAATATACATGTCAAAAAACTGCAATGGAAGAGACATGCCAGATATTCACAAAGGCAACAAAAGTAGAAATTCCACTACAATCCTGATAAACTACTTGAATAGGAAAAAGGGAGGACAGACAGCACAAGGTGAAGCACAGGAGCAGATGAGAGTGTGAAGAAGGGAATCAGTGTGTGTGATAAGAGTAGCAGACATGGGAAGATAGGAGAGATGCACTGGAGTAACAGAGGTGCAGTCAACATGCAAGTATAAATAAAAACAGACATAGAAGGGACAGAATGCAGTGAAAGCATAGTGAGGAGCAGAGGCTGTTGAGGAAGTAGTCAGAGGTGTGAAGGTTTTTGTAAAAGGCTGTTGTATAGGTAGCAAGGTGGAGGGATGTAGAACTAAGTGGGCTTACAGTAGGAACAGATCCATGCTTTGCTTAAAAATTCTTTCAGTGCATATTTAAATGAGATAAAGTTAGAGTTATTTCTATTATTTGTTTGAAGATGGTTACAGGCTTTGGCAATATGGTGGGAGTAGAGCCATTTTCCAGCATTTTTATTGGGCTTATCAACTGATAGAAGTTGTTTGTCTTTGGATCTTAGAGATCAAGTGGGAAGGTAGCTTGGAAGAATGGAGGTTAGAGCAGG
Organism: Protopterus annectens; assembly: GCF_019279795.1. Lineage (NCBI taxonomy): Eukaryota > Metazoa > Chordata > Ceratodontiformes > Protopteridae > Protopterus > Protopterus annectens. The sequence goes on from NC_056735.1 coordinate 342,792,298, forward strand.
GCAGGCAGTGGGTTTATATATAATGTTGTGGGCTGGTAAGAGTTGTATGAAGGAGCGACTTTGTGGTGGCTCTAGTCATCTTAATGATTGTAGAGAAGTGCAGTGGTGGGTAGAATTGGGAGAAAATGTGGCAAATGTTGCAATTTTATTGTAGCAAGCTTCAACTTTAGATAAGAGGGGGATCTGGAGATTGGTAAGGAAATTTGTGCCATATAGTAGGGAAAGTAATAAGTATGTGTTAGCAAGAGTGATTCTGGTGGCTTTGTTAGGAAAAGGAGAATGTCTGTAGAGCATGCCTAATTTTGGGTGGGTTCTTTTGATGTTACTTTGGATATGGAGATCAGATTTTAAGTTTTCATTGATGATTATACCTAACAGCTTAGTGTAAGGGACTGCTTCAATTAGAGTGATATTTAAGGAATGAATTTTGAAATGTGGTTTATTTGCTATTAGCCCTTTTGGGTGAAAAGTGTGAGTTTTGTTTTATTAGGGTTAAGTAGCAATTTGGTTTGAAAGTTGGAAATGACAGCCAATTGCACTCTTAAAGGGGCAGGAGAAGCTCCTTCATGGAACAATTCTGTCAAAAACTCCAAGATCTTGTTTAACGTAGCTATAACAGTGTCCAAATGATGTGAATTTGCCCAGAAGACGAAACGCTTCCATTTACTGGTGTAGGTCTTTGTAGTGGAAGCTTTATGAGAAGCCACTAATATATACTGGACTGCGGCTGTAAGAGAGTCAGACCTGGCTAGATAGGTAAGCGAGCAGCCAAGCTGCTAGATGGAGTGATTCGAGATGGGTGAGGAACTCCTGACGAGTGAGTCAGTAGATCTGGCTCTGGGTCCAGAATCCAAGGTCCCCGAATGCGGTGTTGCAATAGAAAGGGGAACCAAATTTGACGAGGCCAGAATGGGGCAATGAGGATTATCATCCTCTGAAGGTTGTTGGCTTTCTGCAGAAACTTTGCAATCAGGGGAAAGGGAGGAAAAGCGTACAGGAGACCCGGGGGCCAATCGTGCACCAGCACGTCCCTGGGGACTTCCCCTGGAGGGGGTAATAGGGCAAAGTAGCTCCTGCATTTGGCGTTCATTGGAGACGCAAAAAGATTGCAGGAAGGCTGGCCCCACTTGTGAAATATCGTGTTCGCAATTGACTGTTTGAAGCACCACTCGTGAGGCAACAGGATTGCTCTGCTCAGCCTGTCGGCTATGACGTTGGATGACCCCGGGATATGCGTTGCGATCAGAAAGCGACCCGTGGACTCCGCCCATTGCCAAATTCTCATGGCCTCTCTGCATAGTTGATAAGACTGGTTCCCCCTTGCTTGTTTATGTACCAGACTACAGACATGTTGTCTGTCTGAACTGCAATAGTCCCTAGAGGAAGAAGGGGAGCAAAGTGTTGCAACGCTAAAAACACTGCCCTCAACTCCAGAACATTGATGTGCAGATTGTACTCCAAATTGGTCCATTCGCCTTGGACTGTCTGTCCCTGAAAGATGCCCCCCCACCCTATCAGGGAAGCATCCGTGGTTATCGTCGCTGACGGCATGGGTAGCACAAATGGTCTTCCGCTGGAAAGGTTGCAAGTCTGAAGCCACCAGGTTAGGTGTGATTTGCATGTGTTTGTAATCAGAATTTCGTGTGTCAGAGGTAGCTGTTGGAACGACCATTGTGCAAACAGTAGCCATTGTAGAACTCTCATGTGCAGTCTTCCCAATGGTATCGCAATGAGAGAAGCTGCCATGAGACCCAAGACCTTCAGAACTAGCTTTGCTGGGGATTTTTTGGATGACAGAAGGAGAGAAATGTGGCTTTGAAGTGAGACTATCCTTTCTGGAGGGAGCCTTAGAATTAAATGATTGGTATCTAATTCTGCTCCTATGAATAAGATATGCTGTGATGGCTGTAGTAAAGATTTTTCGAAATTTACGGAAATTCCGAGGTGAACACAAAGTTGTAGAGTGTAATCCCTGGCCTGTATCAGTTGACGCTGGGTGGTGGCAGACAGGAGCCAGTCGTCCAGATACGGAAACACCTGGAATCCTAGGCGTCTCAGATGAGACGCTACCACTGCCATCCATTTGGTGAAAACCCTGGGGGCTGAGGTCAGACCAAAGGGCAGGGCTCGAAACTGATAGTGACTGGCTCCCAGCCGGAAGCGCAAATGATCCCTGGATGCCCTGGCCATTTTGATGTGGTAGTATACGTCCTTCAGATCTATTAAGCACATCCAGTCGTCCTTCTGTAAGAATGGAAGGATCGATTGAAGCGTGACCATTCGGAACTTTTCTTTCTTGACAAAGGTGTTGAGGTTGCTTAGGTCCAGAATTGGCCTCCAGTCCCCTGTCTTCTTTGGAACTAAAAAGAACCTTGAGTAAGTTCCGAATCCTATCTGGTCCGCTGGGACTGGTTGGATGACTCTTTTTTCTAGCAGCTTTGAAATTTCTATAGCTGCTGGGTCTCCGAGATGGGGCGGTACATCTGGGAGTTTTCTCTTTGGAATGGGGGTGGATAGGAATGGTATTCTGTAACCTCTGGTAACAACGCTTTTTACCCAGTTGTCTGTAGTAATGTTTTGCCAGGCCTGAGGGTATAAAGTTGCGACCTGACTGCCTCCAGAGCAGGACAGTCGGGCCTCCTCTCAGGAGTGCTGGAAAGGTTTTCCAGGGGGTGTATCCCTGTCACCTTGGTTTTGCGGACCCCCTCTGCCGCCAGGGCGGCATCTTCCACCTCTGCCCCCTCCTCTGCCTCTAGAGGGGGCATCACCCTGTGTGCCTGGGAAAGATCCTTGGGGTTTTCGAAACCACATTTTCCCACCACGTTGCCCTTTGGGGTACGGTCTGGAAGGGGTGGAAAAACGAACTCCGACAGCAGACAGAGTCTTTCCCTCCTGTTCACACCGGGTAAGGGTCTCCTTTACTTTGGGGCCAAAGAGAGTGGCACCATGAAATGGGGCGTTAGTAAAGGAAGACTAGAAGGCTTCCGAATGAACATAAGCGCATCCAGGATTGCCTGAAGAGCAATCGCTGAAGCTGCTGCCCTACTCGATCCTTCGGCTGCGTATGATATCAGCCTCATGGATGAGTTAACAATGGATGTAAGGGTATTGAGATGTGCTGTAACTTTCTCTGAGACCGCAGCATCTGTAGTACCCTGGAGGGTATCTCCCAGCTCTTTGATTAGATCCCTCTGCAAACGTGTAAAATGGGTCAAATAGTTCAGGGATCGCATAGAAAAAGCCGCTGAACTAAAAATGCGCTTCCCGTATCTGTCCATAGTCCTGGAATCTTTGTTAGGCGGATGGACAGATGAGGAAGATTCCGACATCTCCTTTTTCGTGGCTGCTGCCACCACCATGGCGTCCACTGGAACTCCCTTTGTGAGGTAAGCCTTGCCTTGGGGTGCAGTGATGTACTTATTAGGCTTCCTAGGGACTGGTTCCACCATATCAGGTGTCTCCCACGCCCTTCGAGCAATCAACTCCATTAACTCATCGAAGGGTGGAGTGACCCAGGAGGAGGAAGGGCGAGCACCGAATGCCTTCAGCAAGACTGACTCATCCTCAGAAGGGGGAAGGGACTGCCAATCATCTCTCTGTTTTAGGATATCCAAGATGTCAGAAAAAGAGACATCTTCTGAAGGTGACTTTGGGGACCCTTCTGACTCATCCAAGTCAGTATCGGATGTCAAAGATTCTTGTGGGGAATCTAAGTGTCTCCTCTTACACAATCTTTTCCTAGGGACTTCTTTGGGGGGAGCATCCGAAGAAGCCTCCGAGGAAGAGGGGGCACCCTCCAGGGGTGGCTGAGACACCGGTGCTCGACGCTTGGATGTGGCCATTGGTGCAGAGGAAGATAACGGTCCTTTATGGGGAGGAGAGGCTGCTTCTACTGATGTGGTTGTCTGGGTAGACAACACCTTCCTCATGAGATCGAAGGCCCCCGGATCCCGAGTCGAGGAATCTCCCGGTTCCGAAGAAATGGGAAGAATCCCCGAAACAGGCACCGAAGGCATCGACCCCGAGGACGGAGCCGAATCGATCCGCGAGGCCCCGAGAGGAAGAGTCGGAACCGAAACATCGGTTCGACTCTCGGCCCCGGAACCAAGGATGGATCGTCGGCTCCGAGACTCCGGTACCGGATCTGACGGAGTCGAGGTGAACGGAGCCAACCGAGAAAAGGACGGTTCTGGCACCGAGGGCTCCACAATCAGTAGATCAACCTCTTCCGGCTCCAAAGACTGGACAGGTCTCGGAGGAGGAAGGGATGGAGGTAATGGAAGGCCTTCAAGTTTCGACACCAATTGGGTAGAAACCGAGATAAGTTTGGATAGGGCCGTATGCTCCAATAATTTCTGCACCACACGGTCCACATCGATGTCGGAGAGGGGCTTGGAAGAGCGGGTGAAGGAACGAAGACGGAGCCAACCTCAACAGTGTCGGGGGAGGGAGCTCCATCACCGGTTCCAAGACTCGAGGCTCGGAAACTGACAACAGTTGAACACTCGGCCCCGAAGTCTGTGGAACCGGTGATCTAACTTTAGTTGAAGAGCTCGGAGCCGATGACTTGGGCTCCGATGTCTTCGATTCCTTCGAGGACTTGGATGCCTGGTCAGAAGCATCCAGAGCCTCCTGAAAGGAAGGTTTTAACAAACCTCTATCCATTAGTTTCCTGCGCCTATCTGTCATGACCCTCCCACTGAAAGAATGACAAATAGAGCAGTCTTCTTGCAGATGGAGAGGGCCAAGACAGTAGACGCAGGAACTATGATTGTCAGTTACTGACATTTTTTGCCCACATTGGCAACGCTTAAACCCCGATTTAGCCTTTTCAGACATGTCACTATAAAAGAGAGAAAAGTCAAATCCAGTAAAATAGTCAAGTCCGGTAAAATTGTCAAATCCAGTAATGTTAGTCAATCCGGTTGTCCAATCCAAGAAGGGGTGGTAGGCCCCGAAGAGAACTCTAAATAAGTTTTAACAACTTAACGGTACCGAGTTTCCCTGAACCTTACTACACACACACAAAATCACTAAATAACTTTATATGATAAAAGTACCAAGAAAAAATACAAGAAAAAAATTCTTAATCTTATCTTAGGTGCTCGAGCTCGACCCAGTGATGCGAACGCTGCAGCGGCAAACTAGATCTGAGGTAAAGGCAGAGGGGGATTGTGGGTATTAGGTGATCTCGAGCTTCTTCTCAATGCAGAGCTTGCAGGCGGCCGACACGGAGCCGAGGATCGGCTCCGAACCCATGTGTAAGAACAAACGGCGAGATTGAACACTCTCACATTGGTATTTATCTTGACATTTTCTGCTCCATTTCACCACAGTCTCAGTCTCTGTCAAGCTGGAGGAACCTCACTACCCTTATATTTCTATTTCAATAATTCCAAGGTGACCTATGTGGAGTTCTTAGAATGTAGCTGTTCTCAGTTTGTTGGGAATCATAACACAAATGACAATTAAAACACAGCCTGGTCCACTGAAAGCTCATATCTTCTAAAAACATGTTTTGATTCTTGTCAACTTCGGTTACATCTAGGCATGGGCAGCCTTTCATCATAAAACTTACCACTTGCTTTAATAGTAATGTTCTGAACGTGTTCTTCAGTCAAAGTATTCATAGGCTTTAAGGTCCCTTCAGTAACATTGTCTAAAAGTTTGAATAACAGAACAATAACACTGATAACGACACTAAGAATAATAAGTAATAGCATCTGTCTTGCCATGACACTTGGAAACTATGTAGGCTGGCAATATTATAGCATATCTTTGAATTCTTGTTGCTCTCATGCTAGGCAAACTGTTGCACTCACCATACGGTGTCAATAAAGGTTTATGGCCAGTAATCAAATTTAATTTTTAGTGGATATTGATGACATTTCTTTTCTCCAAATATTAAAGCAAGTACCTTCCTCTAGATTTGAGAATGACTCTTCTTTGCAGGGAAAGTACTTAGTGATGTGTAAACAAGTGTGGTTTCACTCCTGAAGGTGCTACATGTTGAATTACTGCACCTTTTTCTTTGGATGAGGCATCACAAGCTAGTAACACTGATGAATTTTGATCATAGTCTGGGAATGTCTGACTTGGGTCCTAGGATCCCATTTTCAGCAGAGGCCTTGGGAGAAAAGCTCCAATGTACATGGTAATTAATAATACTTCACAACAGAATTCTTATACAACTAAAATATACACGCCAAAAAACTGCAATGGAAGAGACATGCCAGATATTCACAAAGGCAACAAAAGTAGAAATTCCACTACAATCCTGATAAACTACTTGAATAGGAAAAAAGGGAGGACAGACAGCACAAGGTGAAGCACAGGAGCAGATGAGAGTGTGAAGAAGGGAATCAGTGTGTGTGATAAGAGTAGCAGACATGGGAAGATAGGAGAGATGCACTGGAGTAACAGAGGTGCAGTCAACACGCAAGTATAAATAAAAACAGACATAGAAGGGACAGAATGCAGTGAAAGCATAGTGAGGAGCAGAGGCTGTTGAGGAAGTAGTCAGAGGTGTGAAGGTTTTTGTAAAAGGCTGTTGTATAGGTAGCAAGGTGGAGGGATGTAGAACTAAGTGGGCTTACAGTAGGAACAGATCCATGCTTTGCTTAAAAATTATTTCAGTGCATATTTAAATGAGATAAAGTTAGAGTTATTTCTATTATTTGTTTGAAGATCGTTACAGCCTTTGGCAATATGGTGGGAGTAGAGCCATTTTCCAGCATTTTTATTGGGCTTATCAACTGATAGAAGTTGTTTGTCTTTGGATCTTAGAGATCTAGTGGGAAGGTAGCTTGGAAGAATGGAGGTTAGAGCAGGGCAGGCAGTGGGTTTATATATAATGTTGTGGGCTGGTAAGAATTGTATGAAGGAGCGACTTTGTGGTGGCTCTAGCCATCTTAATGATTGGAGAGAAGTGCAGCGGTGGGTAGAATTGGGAGAAAATGTGGCAAATGTTGCAATTTTATTGTAGCAAGCTTCAAGTTTAGATAAGAGGGGGATCTGGAGATTGGTAAGGAAATGTTTGCCATATAGTAGGGAAAGTAATAAGTATGTGTTAGCAAGAGTGATTCTGGTGGCTCGGTTAGGAAAAGGAGAATGTCTGTAGAGCATGCCTAATTTCGGGTGGGTTCTTTTGATGTTACTTTGGATATGGAGGTCAGATTTTAAGTTTTCATCGATGATTACACCTAACAGCTTAGTGTAAGGGACTGCTTCAATTAGAGTGATATTTAAGGAATGAATTTTGAAATGTGGTTTATTTGCTATTAGCCCTTTTGGGTGAAAAGTGTGAGTTTTGTTTTATTAGGGTTAAGTAGCAACTGGGAGTTGTTTAACCAGAGGTCAATAGATGACAAAGTTACTTGGGTCATGAATTACAGGAGAATTAGGTTATTTGATGAGCAAATAATAGTTGAGTCATCAGCATATTGGATTAATTTGGATTTTTTAGTGGAAAATGGAGCTTATTTATAATGATGTTGAGTAGAAGGGCCCCAAGGATGGATCCATGCCACTTAACTGACTGTTGTGCATCTGTGAGATAACATTTGAACCATGCAAAAGAAGATGATGTGAGACCAAGAACGGAAAGTTTGTGTAATAGCTTATTGTGAAAGACTGTGTCAAATGCCTTAGAGAGGTCTAGAAACAGTGCAGAAACAAGTTGGCCAGAGTCTCTAGCATAATTCACGGCATTCATAAAGGATAAGAGAGCAGTTGATGTGTTGTGATGTGGTCTGAAGCCATGATGTGTTGGAGACAGTAGTATGTTATGGAGAAGATAATTAATGAGTTGTAAATGATACATTTTCAAGTATTTTGGACAAAGGAGATATGATTCCAATGGGGCGGTAATTAGATAGATCAGAGGAGGCACCTCCTTTCTGTAGTGGGGTAATGCATGAGTTTTTCTAGATGCATGGGATGTATGATTCAGAGTTTGAGCTGTTTATGAGAATACTTACTGGGTAAGGTATGCCCTCAACAGCAAGCTTGAGGTATTCTGCAGGGAGTTATCTGCAGAGATTGAACTGGGATTGAGTTTTAGTAGTAGTTTATGAAGTTGATGGAGATTGGGTAGACTGTAAGGGTTAAAGCAATAGTAGTGGGACATGGAGTGAAGGCAGTAATTAAACTTGTTATAGAAGTATTTGAAGCATGGAACCGATTAATAGTAGGTACAGCATGGGTATACTTTGACACAAGGTCGGAGATACTCTGGTGAAGTTACAATTAAACAATGTGGCAGTTTCACTAGGGGATTTGTCGGGGTAAGGGCTAAGATTATGTTTTGTGTCTGTTTTGGGAAGTGAGTTGATTGATGACCAGAATTGTTTGGGTTATGAGAGGTGCTATTTTGCAGGTTGGTACAGAATTGTTTTTATCAGTGATAATGAGATTTTTGACTCTGTTTCAGAGTTGTTTGTAATATAGCAGTTTGTCAGGGGTTTTGGATTTTTGCCATTCAATCCATGCTTTGTCTCTTAGTGACATTAATTGTTGGATGGCACATGATAGTCACAGGGCATGATTGGTTTTAATCCTTTTAGTCCGTGTGGGAGCAAAGCTGTTCAAAATGGTTAGCAATTTGGTATTAAAGAGATATACAGCTTCATTGAGAGGAAGAGATTTTAGGGTTGACCAATTGGTGAATTTTAATATGTTCAGAAAGGTCTGTATATTGAAGTTTGTTAGGTTATGGAGAGTCTTATATACATGTGTACTAGGAGTATATTTTGACATTCTAATGGTGTAGAATGGCAGATGATTGCTAATAGTGTTGGAAGAGTACTTGATTGTGTAGACTTGGATTGGATACTAGATTCCAGTCTGAGATAGATCCTTATGTGCTGTTTTTGTTGAACCTTGAAGGGTTTGCTACTAGTTGGCAGAGGTTGTAATAATTTATGGAGGCAGTGGGAAAGGTAGATGCAAGAGTTAGCCAGTTTATGTTGCTATCACCAAGAATGATAGTTTCTTGAGAGATAGTTGTAGAAATCCAAGGCATGGTGTTTTCAAGTGTTGGGAGGTTTTGACCTGGGGTGATGTAAATGACTACTATACACAGATTCTTTGAGATGTTTATTTTTAGGATAGTTATGACTAGTTCAGCATTATCGAGTTTAGGGATATGGCTAGAGTAATTAATAACAGTGAAGAGGCTATTGTAAAATAAGGCGATTCCACCTGCTTTTTTATGTAATCTGTCTAATCTGATTAACATATATTCTGGGGGGAGTATTTCAACATCTTTTACGTTAGGTTTAAGTCAGGTTTCTGTGGCAGCTAAGAAATCAGGTGTATGTAATACAATCTAAGCATGGAAGTCTGAGATGTTGTTGCAAATGCTTCAAAAACTGAGGGTACTGAATTTCAGATTTTTGCTATGTGATGAGCTTGTAGGGTTAAGGAGGAGGCAAGAGGTATAGGGTGGGCCTGGATTGGGATGAATGTCATGAAAGAGGGAGAGTAATGAAATGTAGGTGAACGGTCATTTGAGTATAAAAGGGAATTTAATTATACAGTAATGAGGCTTAGTGACTTTGGAATTGTATTGTGAAAGTTTTATTTTTGGATAGGGTAAAATATAAGTCTGAAGTAGACTATGTGATATGTTATAGAAACTTTTTGTGTTGTGAGGACTGGCTGTGGGTGATGTTATGGAAGTGATATGGGAATTGATATTAGATGTATAGCAGCTTGTTTGTTGAAGTAGGAAACGAAAAGCTAAAGATAGGTAGGTTAAAAGTGTTAGTGTTGAGGATGGCATGGTGTTTGCATAGAGTGGGTGCAGTCGGATTTTGAAATATTTTGTTGTGATTAGAGGCGGTAACAATATACAAGGAGGTGGATGTAGCTAATGGTAAAAGAAAGAGATTTTGGTTGTAGATTGTAGTGTGAAGATGGAAGGTCTTATGGAACAGAGGCAATGATATATAGGCCAGAGATTGTTTAAATTATTTGGTTTGACTGGAGGAGGAGTTTGAGAGGTATATCTCTAGAAGTAGTAGGGTAATTGGGATTTGGGGTAGGGTAGAGGAGCAGAGGGAGCCTAAGCATAGTGAGGGAGAATGGACTGGGCAGAACCCAGTCACAAATGCATGAGTGTCAAAAAAAGCAATCAGTAAGGACAACCTAAATTTTGTTTTAATTCTAACCACTATAACTACTAAACAACTCCATGGGATTATTACAGGTATGGATTACATAGACTGCAGGAAGGATGCTGCAACAAAAAAGGGATTATTAGGAGTAAATAAGAGCGGAGACCAGAGAATACAACAGGGAATAAGGTGGGCTAAGGGAAAATAATTAACTAGAAAACAGTACAATGGGGTTGGAATCTATAGTGAGGAATAATAGTAGAAAGAGAAAAATGGAAAGCAGTAAGGGGGTAGTGAGTGCATCCCAGTGATGTGCTGAAGAGCCAATTAGATGTATTAATAGGTAATATGGATTATACAGCAATTACAAGACAAACAGCAGTAGGTTGCAGGCAGTAACTGAATACAGGGGTCCAAGGAAATAGGTGAAGCATGTTCACTTTTTGTGAATGGTCTATTCATCATTTGGTTTGAGGTGGTGGAAGCAATTCTTTACTTCAGTTAGCTCACACACATCACTGTGGACACAGGGGGAAAACATTCTAGCGTAAAAAAAAATTGTTTCAAATGGACTTTACATAATATACCAGGAAGCTATGTTTCACAGCTTTACAACTTCGTCTGTTTCTTAATTTAGCATACCATTTGATCAGAGGATGGGAGTGCCCATATGAACTGGAATTTCTTAATTAAAACAGAAAAAAATGTACCTGACAGCAGTATGTCTTAGGCTACCTATCCGCTTTGGCTGAGCACAGAACACTTAAACAATCTTCTTCAACTGGTTTCTGTAATGAAACACCAGCAATATTTTTGTTAGATTCTTTGCCTACTTCCCTTCTTCACATATAATTTAATTAGTGAAAGGGATGCAACAGTCAGATGAATATGTTGCCATAAACAATAAAAGTATGCATCTAAGAGCAATGCCTTAAACTAGCTTCATATCTTACTTCACTGAAATAAAGGAGGAGAGTACCAGAAAACTGAGTTCTAAAGGTTAGAGAAAAGATTAATGAATATATATTTAATGACTGTTTCATTTAAACATATATGACTGCTTAGCTTCATAGCTGGGTGATTCAGGAAGGAATGGATTAGCACTTATGTACTGATACATATCTCTCAAACTCTTAAGCTCCAGAAATCTAGACAAAGCCACAAATAATGGGAAGACAAAGGCCCCAACTCAGAGACAAATTTTAAAATTGGTCTTTTAAAGTTAAAAAGTTGCTAGAATATTAGATTTTGCATACGTTTGCATTTTCTGCAGGATGTAAAGTCTGAAACTCAAATGTATGTCATTAGTTAGTGGCTTCAGTCCTCAATGATTTGCCATAAAACTACAAATTTTACTAGGGACAGACCAAAAATATGAGGCAAAAATCTGGATATTCAGCAAAAATCTGGACAGGTATAAGGTATGGACTGAGCAGCTTTTTTCCCTTGAGAGAGTGTATGAGTTTTTGTGACAGCTGGTGTATCCCCTAATGAATACTGGAAAAAAGGCTGCCATGACTACATGCACTGCTATCTCTGCTAATAGCAAAGGGGAGCGAAGGAGATACATTGCAGACACATGCACAGAACCATACAGGCACAAGGTGTTTTGCATGCTTTACCTGCTGGGTTAGGATAGTTGTTGCTCATCCAAATTGTCATTTTTGGAAAAAGAAAAAAATAAGAAATTTTCTCTCTAATGGTTTATGATATCCCCTTCACTGGCTCTGAAGCAGTATTTTAAATAAGGAATTGAGAATGAGCAATGGAGGTGAGGACCAAAATGTGTTTTTTTTCAACTTAAAATGTACATTACCCTACAACTATGGATTATAACCTTATCTTACTGGATGGGGTTGTGTGTGCACTACTGAAACTCAGACCTGTGTCATCTGCTGCCTTGTCTACCTTCTACTGGCTGTTTTGGTGAGCAGATTAGGTGTGGGGTCAAAAAATGTTCCAAAAAATCTCCTCATAAGTGCATTAAAAATCAATATAAGAGGATCCTGTCCAGATTAGGGTTATCTGGATCCCCTCAAGAGCTAGATCTGGAGAAGATATCTACCAGTGAGTGCCTAGTGGCCATCTCATCCTCTACAAGGTGGTTATGTTCAGCCCAAATTTCTATTGAAGTCATCTTGCAGGCTTACAATCTCTAAGGTGAGGGTGAAAGTGGAGGTCAGGTTCCTTTCCACGTAGATGCCAGGCAAGAAAGGATGGATCCAGATAACTTAACCACTGGCAACACAAATTGGCTTTAAGGATATGGACTTTCGGTGTTTAACTGCTTAGCCACTAGATGGGAAAATTGGAAAAATGTCTAGGGGTATAACAGATCTCAAACTCCTAGCACACAAACTTAAAGCCTGGCAAAGTGAAATACAAATTCTTGCCCTAAGAGACACATCTGGATGTCAGCAAACCAACCCTCACTTCATTAATTAAATTATGGTTGAAACTGTTACATTTTTTCAGAATAAAGTACCTAATAATCCAAAAGAGAGTTCCATATTTTTGCAGACATTTCACTACCACATGTCAGACTCAGAAAGTATAGCTAAATAGACCTAATACTCTAGATGAAGTTAAACAAGCCATACTAAATGTGCCAAACAAGAACGTGGCTAGCCTGATAGGTTACCTACTGAGTTTTATTGTCATAATGTCCATGAACTTGGTCCTGTCTTGCACAACCTATTTACACAAAGTGAGAAAACTGGTAGATTCCCCTTTTCATTTAGAATTGCATTTATTGTATTGATACCCCAAAATGGACAAGATCTGACTAACCCAGCTGGGTATGGATCCATATCCATTTTTCCTCTGTACTCATTAATATGTGCCAAAATTCTGGCTAAGTGATTGGTGGTTTTCTGCCAGCCCATATCCCTTGCAATCACCAAGGTTTTTCAAAGGGCAGGCAAGCGGGTCCAGATCTAGTTAGAGTTTGTCTTAGTCTGATTCAATGGGCTAAGTCAGCTCAACTCCATTAAGTGCCTACTGCCTAGATCTTTTTAGGGCATTTGACTTGCTAGGCTGGGATATTCTGAAAACATTCAGTTTTCAAGGGTTTTTTATAGACAAATCTAAACTACTGTATTCAGGCCCTTATGCAAAAATCAACAGTAATGGGCATATTTCTGTGGTTGTCACAATTTTAAAGGGCACCCGCCAAGCTTCCAAACCCTTCCCTATGCTATTTTTCCAGGCTATCAACAGATTAGCTGCCTTTATTCAACAAAAGAATTCTAGGTCAGCTATCACTTTTCCAGATGGTGCAAAATTCTCTTCCATGTGATTTGTTTTTGTTGGGGTAATATGAGTCCTCAGTTCTCATAATAACTTGAAAAAAGTATTGGAATCGATAGAAAGTTTTGGGAATCTCTCCAGCCTTTGTCTTAACAAATGAAAAGTCATATTTATTCCCATTAAACCAAGTTTATATAGAGGTCAAAGCAGCAACAGAAGTGTTAGGAATAGAAGCATTGTCTACTTGCAAATACATGGGAATAACTATATCAACAAGTAAGTCAGTACTGCTGGATGAAAATATCAGACTTGGTATTGCTGAAATTAAACAAATGCTGACTAAGTGACATCTCTTAATCTTACCATTTCCTGCTAGGATTAACTGCCTTAAAATGGTCTGTCTACTTAGATTTATTTTTATGCAGACACTTGCCTACCTCCCAAAAACTGATGATGGGCCATCTCTGGGGGAAATCCCATGCCAAAAAGGTCTCAGAAAAAAAATCTTTAGTTCTTTCACTCAATGGGATTTGGAACTTCCATATCTACTATCTTATTCCACAACTGTAGCCCTAAACCAAGTAGTATAAGTGAGAAGCTCCCCAATACCATTATGGCTTATTCCTGAGATTTTTGTCTCTGCCAACGTCCAAAAGAACATGATGGTCAGAAAAATCTGTGATCCAGGTGGGCTTGAAAATTGGATAAATAGGAGGCTGTCAGGTAGAAAACAAGGCCCTTTCTTTGTGTTATAAGGCCAGATATGGGACCAGAATACCAGTATCTGGTTGATAGCAAACCTTTTTTTTTTTGGCTTGACAGGATATCCAAAGGATGTCTCTTTTGTAAGGATATTGCTCAGGGAAATTTGAGTGAGTTTACAGAACATAAACAATGTTTAAAGAATCCTAAATGTTCAAATGTTAAATTGTGTCAGTTCCTACAACTCAGATCTATTTTCTTTGATACTAAAGATTCACAAATGTTCCAAAGGTATACTAACCCTACAGGAAAGACTAAATTCAAGTTGTGGAGGAAAGGGACCATTGTCACCCTTTATTGGTCTTTTAATAAAAATGAGGGAAAATTTTAGACTCCAAAATGAGGTGAGATTTACAACTATGTAGGTAACTGTCAAAGCTAGTCTGGGAAGAAAACTTAGGAGAGTGGAGACTGTTTCATGCCATCTTCACCTGGTATGAATTATCTCACCATTGGCAAAACTCCCCTTCTAGGTTACATAATAGAGGATGCATGAATGACAATGATGTTGAAGATGCTCTATAACTAATGTGGACTATTTTCTTATGGTGTGGATTGTCAGAAGATCAGTATAATCTGGTCTTGAGTCATTGAAACTACTTCATGGGTGTTCAAGAAAACTTTTCCAGGCATCAATTACCTAGAATCTTGGTTACTTTGACAAAAATAAAATCCTTAGGTTTAATAAGGCAGAAAAACAATGGACTAGATTTGCTAGCCTGCTTATACTTGCTGTTATCTTTGTCAATCTTTTGATGGTTTCATAGGTTCATACTAGGCTATTGACCACCAGGGCCTTTGTAAGACTAGCCATGCAATGCAACCCAATTATGTTCCTTTGTATCATGGGCATTTACTAAGAAGGGGTATGCTATGAAGTTTGTAGAGGTTATGTGGGGGGTATGTCAGTTTGGGCATTACTGTCTGCCTCTGTCTATCAGAGGCATGGCTCCGGACTCAGGGTGAATTTCCAGTTTCCCATCCATTGATCTGGGTTATGTTTAAATAGAATTAGGGATGGACTCTGCTTTACATGGATGGGGAGTCTGTTCCAGGTCATGGGGATCCTCTGAGACATATATCTGTGTCATCAACATGTCTTATACCACAAGCAAAATTTAAATTCTTGGATCTATTGGTTCTGATGCAGTTCATTTTATAAATGTTCAAAAGGGCCATCAGAGCTGGATCTGAGGATGCCTTGTATGCCAATCTGAGGATGCCTTGTATGCCTATGCCAGGCATAGATCGCCTCTCATTAACCTGTAGGAGACAGAGTATATAGATAGGGCTTTAAGGTGATCCATGTAGGACAGTGCATTTAAACTCTTGATTCCTCTGATAAGGAACTTTTGTGGGCATTCCATGTGTTGCATATGAATGATCAGGTACATGCACAAAGGGACATAATACTTAATAATGGCTCTGATAATGGCCGAATAAAGTGGCACTATGACTTTGTTGGACCTGGATGCCATGCCCTTACTTATAAGCTGGGCTTACTAATTTGGCCACATGTTGCTCAAAAGCCAGGTTACTGTCTATATATGTTCCCAAATCACTGACTACCGGGTCATCTCTTAGGGGTGTCTTACTGATGGAGTAATTAGCCTGGGTGGCAGTTTTTCCAAAAAGTACTATAATGCATTTCTTGTTATTGGGTTTTGTCTGTGTTAGACCCTCTTGTAAGATGCTTGTGTCATGACAGGAAACTATGATAGCTCCCAATTTGCAGGCATCTGTGAACTTGGTCAGCCAAAGATCCTTGATATTAATCTTTACCACCAAGAAGTAGATGCCAAATAGGAGTGATCCCAACATGGAACCCTGAGGTATTGATACCACCTCCACTAAGAGAAGTGGAGGTGGTATCACCAATCCTGCCTTCATGAGTCCTGTCTTAGAGCCAGCTGGGAATCCAGCAACTTATGTAGGGTTTAATTTCCAGTTGGTGAGTTTATCAACTATCCCCAAGTGGGGTATTGTATCGAACACCTCAGCCAGGTCCAGGTGGGCAGTATGTACTGTTTTCCCTTTATTCATTGCCTTGGTGACTAGCAGGTATGACCCTCCCTTGACAAAGCCGAATTGGGTTCGGTCCAGTGTCTGAAGGCTGTCTATGTCTTTGTTGATCATTTCCATGATAATTTGTTCTGAGGCTTTGCATATTAGACTAGTCAGTCTAATAGGTCTGTAGTATCTGGGGTCTGTTGATGGTCCACCCTTGTGAAATGGGATAACTATTTCAGTCCTCCATTCTCATGGTACAAAGTCTGTTGTGAGGCTATAGCTGAAAAGTGACTCAAGCAGTCCTGACAAGTCATGTTTCAAGCTATTGCTAGGGCCCATTGAAGCTGTACTTTTGGCCTTAGTGAGCACGACCAGGACCTGGACCTGCAGAGTTTGCTCTCTAATGCAAAATGATATATATTACACCACTCTAAGGAATTTTTACTTGTCTAGATATAATATTATGGGTAATTACTCATGTAATAAATGCTATGTATTGTATATACATATCACTGCTTTCTTGAATTATTGATTTTTTATTTTTTCTCTCTTTTCTATGTATTTGGTTCTGTCTTCTGTATGTAGCATAAATAAAAGAGTTGTTGCAAAAAAAATATTTTATTTATTTATTTATTTATTAGAGCTGATAAGTGGACTAGAGTGGGGGACCTATTTTTAGGTATGACCTAGTTTTAATAAGATAAACAAAAGTGATGTAAGCAAAATGAAAATGTGCATGATCATCATCATCTTCTTTCAGCTGTTCCCATTAGGGGTCGCCACAGCGGATCACCTGTTTCCATTTCTTCCTGTCCTCTGCATCTTGCTCTGTCACACCAACTAACTGCATGTCCTCTCTCACTACATCCATAAACCTTATCTTAGGCCTTCCTCTTTTCCTGTTACCTGGCAGCTTCATCCTTAGCATCTTTTTCCCAATATACTCAACATCCCTCCTCAGCACATGTCCAAACCAACGTAATCTCGCCTCTCTGGCTTTTTCTCCAAACCTTCCAACCTGGGCTGGCCCTCTAATATACTTATTCCTAATCCTGTCCACCCTCGTCACACGCAGTGCAAATCTTAACATCTTTAACTCTGCCACATCCAACTCAAACTCCTGCCTTTTTGTCAATGCCACTGTCTCCAACCCATAGAACATAGCTGGTCTCACTACCCTCTTGTAGACCTTCCCTTTCACTCTTACAGGTACTCGTCTGTCACAAATCACTCATGACACTCTTCTCCACCCACTCCATCCTGCCTGTACTCTCTTCTTCACCTCTCTTCCACACTCACCGTTACTCTGAACTACTGACAACAAGTATTTAAACGCATCCACCTTCACCACCTCTACTCCTTGCATCCTCACCATTCCTCTATCCTCCCTCTCATTCACACACATATATTCTATCTTAGTCCTGCTGACCTTCATTCCTCTTCTCTCTAGAGCATATCTCCATCTCCAGGGTCTCCTCCACATGTTCCCTACTCTAACTACAGATCACAATGTCATCTGCAAACATCATAGTCCACCGGGACTCCTGTCTGATCTTGTCTATCAACCTGTCCATCACCATTGCAAATAAGAAAGGGCTCAGAGCTGATCCTTGATGTAACCCCACCTCCACCTTAAACGCATCCGTCACTCCCACAGCAGACCTCACCGCTGTCACACTACACTTGTACATATCCTGTACCACTCTTACATACTTCTCTGACACTCCTGAGTTCCTCATACAATACCACAACTCCTCTCTAGGCACCCTGTCATATGCTTTCTCTAAGTCTACAAAAACACAATGCAACTCCTTCTGACATTCGCTGTACTTCTCCATCAACACTTTCAGAGCAAACATCGCATCTGTAGTGCTCTTTCCCGGCATGAAACCATACTGCTGATCACTAATCATCACGTCCCTTCTTAACCTAGCTTCCACTACTCTTTCCCATAACTTCATGCTGTGACTGATCAATTTAATCCCTCTGTAACTACTACATCTATGCACATCACTCTTATTCTTAAAAATCGGTACCAAAACACTTTTTCTTCATTCCTCAGGAATCCTCTCACTTTCCAAGATTTCATTAAACAATCTGGTTAAAAACTCCACTGCCATTTCACCTAAACACCTCCATGCTTCCACAGGTATGTCATCTGGGCCAACAGCCTCTCCATTCTTCATCCTCTTCATAGCTATCCTTACTTCCTTCTTGCTAATCCATTGTACTTCATGATTCACTATCCCCACATCATCCAACCTTCTCTCCCTCTCATTCTCTTCATTCATCAACCCCTCAAAGTACTCTTTCCATCTCCTCAACACACTCTCCTCGCTTGTATGTTTCCCTCATTATCCTTTATCACCTTTACCTGCTGCACATCTTTCCTAGCTCGGTCCGTCTGTCTAGCCAATCGGTACAGGTCCTTTTCTCCCTCCTTAGTGTCCAACCTTTCATACAACTCTTCATATGCCTTATCCTTAGCCTTCGCCACCTCTCTTTGCCATGCACCTCATCTCCTTATACTCCTGTCTACTTTCTTCATCTCTCTGACAATCCCACTTCTTCTTTGCCAACCTCTTTCTCTGTATATTCTCCTGTACTTCCTCATTCCACCACCATGTCTCCTTGTCGTCCTTCCTCTGTCCAGATGTCATACCAAGCACCTTTCTAGCCGTCTCCTGTACTAGCTCTGCTGTAGTTACCCAGCTATTTGGTAACTCTTCACTGCCACCCAGTGCCTGTCTTAACTCATCCCTGAACTCCACCTCACAATTAAACTTTTTCAATTTCCACCACTTGATTCTTGGTGCTGCCCTCACACTCCTCCTCCTCTTATTGATCACCAACGTCATCCTACAAACCACCATCCTATGCTGCCTAACTACACTTTCTCCGGTCACCACTTTACAGTCTCCAATCTCCTTCAAACTGGCCCTCCTACATAAGATATAATCCACCTGTGTGCATCTTCCTCCACTCTTGTATGTCACCCTATGCTCATCCCTATTGTTAAAATACATATTCACCACAGCCATGTCCATCCTTTTCACAAAATCCACTACCATCTGACCTTCTGCATTCCTTTGTTTAACACCATACCTACCCATCATTTCCTCATCCCCTCTGTTCCCTTCACCAACATGCTCACTGAAATCTGCTTCAGTCACCACTCTCTCACCCTTGGGTACAGTCATCACTTTAATCGAATTCACTCCAAAATGTTTCTTTCTCATCCATTGCACACCCAACTTGTGGAGCATATGCAGTAACAACATTCATCATTACACCATCAATTTCCAGCTTCATAAACATCACTCTATCCAACACTCTTTTCACCTCCAAAACACTCTTAGAATACTGTTCCTTCAGAATAACTCCTACGCCATTTCTCCTGCCATCCACACCATGGTAAAACAATTTGAACCCACCTCTGATACACCTAGCCTTACTCCCCTTCCATCTGGTCTCTTGCACACACAATATATCAACCTTCCTTCTGTCCATCATATCAGCTAGCTCTCTCCCTATACCAGTCATATTGCCAACATTCAAAGTTCCGACCCTCACTACCACAGTCCTAGCCTTTCTCCTCTCTTCCTGCCTTCGGCCATGCCTTCCGCCTCTTCTCCTCCTTCGGCCAACAGTAGCCCAATTTCCGCCTGCATACTGTTGGCTAACAGTACTGGTGGCAGTTGTTGTTAACCCAGGCCTCGACCAATCCAGTATGGAAATATTTACTGGTGTCCACATGAAATTATTTGGCGAAGTTTTATGCCAGATGTCCTTCCTGACGCAACCCTCCCCATTTATCTGGGCTTGGGACTGGCACAAAGAAATGCACTGGCTTGTGCATCCCCAGTGGCTGGGTTGAAAATGTGCATGATAAACAGTCCAATTCAAAAATAATAATGAATTAGTATGATAAGATAATAAGACTTCAATGTATAAGATCTAGACAAGGAAATAGTAGCATAAATGCTGTAAGGTTAGGGTGAGCAGGAAGCCCACCTCCCACCTCCTATACCATCATGATAATGAGTGCTAGTCTTAACCGTAATCCTAACCCTACAACTTCACTAAGCAAAAACATGTCCTTAACACTTCCACAGCACAAGAGAAAAAGGCACACAGCAGATCCAGCAGCAGACATGCACAGCACCAAATATATCACCTTACCTAGACCTTACTCTAATCATAACCTGAAAACACTTGCACTAGCACTAATGATCATAAAATGGCAAGCTTCCTTTATTATCAGTGATTTGTGAAGATGGATTTAGCATAGGCGTTGATGAAATGCATGTTAGATTACTGTTTTAATCAGTTATGTTTAAATAAAATGATCTTTACATCAACTAAATGGTACCTATATCTATCTATCTAAATGACTCTATATATATATATATATATATATATATATATATATATATATATATATATATATATATATATATATATATATATATATATATATATATATATATATATATGTGTGTGTGTGTGTGTGTGTGTGTGTGTGTGTGTGTGTGTGTGCATAGTTCTAATTAAAAAGAGGAACAGCACAAAACATTGATGTGAAAATATCAATCAAAAAAAGTTGACCACACACACACAGCACCAGCTCCAAGAGATTAATTGTTTATTAATAAAGAAGGGATGAATGAATCAACCTGCATTTTTAGGAAAGAAGTGCAAGCTAATAGATACCGTCACAGACAAAGTATGCATTTAAGGTATATTTATAGAGGCATAATAAAAGGTCAGTTCTTGACAGCCAGTAGATTAACTATGAATGAAGTTACTTAGGCTCATAGGTTCATAGGTTGATACTAGGCTATTGGCCCTAGGGCCTATACAAGCCTAGCCATAACAATTCCCTGGCTATTTCTTCCCACAGTATTTACTTCCCTGGACCCCTGTCTAGCTGGGTGACTGATGTGATCCTCGGGTGAATTTCCTATCTCCCATCCAATCGTCAAGGTTCCTTTTGAAGAGGGCCAAAGAGGTGCTCTACTTGACATGTATGGGCAGTCTATTCCAGAGTCTGGGGAGTCTCTGGGTCAGGAACCTATCCCTCCAGCATGCTTTGTTCATTGTGATGACAAGGTTTAAATCCCTGGAGCGCGTGGCTCTGAGGGATTGGGATTTCTTTAAGTGTAGCATGTCCAGCAGCTCTGGATTTGACATGGCCTTGTATGTTAAGCAGAGAATGCCTCTGAGTGGACGATATGCGACAGAGTATAGCTGGAGTTTTTTTAGATGGTCAGCATAGGGCATCTGCTTTAGGACTGATTCTTTTAGTGAGGTATTTCTGTGGCCTTTCCAGATATTGCAGTCTTGAGAGGTACATACCAAATGGGGCATTGTATTCTATAATGGGTCTAATGAGGGATGAGTACAGTGGGACAATGACCTCCTTTTTCTGGATGAAAAGCCCTTAGTGATGAAGTGTGCCACATAGAAGGTTTTCCTGACTACCGTGGCATTGTGGTTATCGAAGGTGAGACCACTGCCCAACTGTGTCCCTAAGTCTCTTATCACACTTTCGGTGTTTAGTGTACTGCCACCTATGTGGTAATTCATGGATACATGTTTTTTTCCCAAAGGGGATAACTACACATTTCTTGGCATTGAGCTTGAGCCCATGGCTCTGGCACTAAGCATCTGTTTCTGTAAGGCCCTTTTGTAGAATATCCACATCATTTGGGGATTCAATAATGGCTCCCAGTTTGCGGTCATCTGCGAACTTTGTTAGCAAGAGTCCCTTAGTGTTGGCCTGTACTTCAGAGAAGTAGATGCCAAACAACAGTGGTCCCAGGACTCAACCCTGATGTACTCCACTTGTCACTTGTCTTGAGCTGGATTTGGAGTCAGCTACTTTTACAGTGTGGGTTCTGTCAGTAAGCCAGTTGGAAATCCATCGAGTGACATAGGGATTAATACCCAGCTTAGTAAGTTTATCTATGATTCCAGATTCCTTATAAAGCATATACTGAACAGATGAGGAAAGAATTGGAAGAAAGACATTATGAGAGTAATTTTTGACAGAACTGTCTAATGATGTAAATAATGAGAGACAGGGTCGAGCAAAACTATTTTTCTCAGATTTTGCTGAAGAGATTAGTACTCATAAAGATAATAGTATGGCTAAAATATGTTACCTAACAAAATATAATTCTAGAACTTGTGGAATTATTAATATTATCAAACAAAATTGGCCAATACTAACCACTATGCCAGAGTTAAGAGAACAGATGGAGAGAATCCAGAGTTTGCACACAAGAGATATAAAAACTTGAAGCAACAGTTATGTTATAAAGATCTAAACTGTAAAAAGGTTATTTATTCTACTAAAAAGAGATGTACCTTCCCCTGCTACAATTGTTCTTTTTGTAAATATATATTCGGACAAGTTAATTGTATTCATCCAGTTACTAAGAAGGAATATATATTTAATTGTTTTGCAACATGCAGTACAGTTTATGTAGTTTACCAAGCAGTGTCTGATGTTTGTTCTAGTTTCTATATAGGAAAAAGCAATACAAGGTTAAAAGATAGAATTTCAGAGCATTTATTTGACATTACGTGGAAAGTTCTTACTAATTCACTTGCCAGGCATGTAGAAGAGATGGGTGTGCAACATACCTTTATGTTCAGAGTTATAGAAAATATTAGTTATGACTTGAGAGGGGGTGATCTAGAGTTTGAAATGGAAGCTGCAGAGTATAATTGGATTATCTACTTAGGTGCTGACAAAAAAACAAGTTTAAATTCTACAGTTAGAATTAAATCCTTATTAAAAAGAAAATTAATTTTATGTGTTTATCTGGCTGTGTTATTTATATTCATTTATTTGTTATTATTATTATCATTATTATTTTTATTTTTATTTGTGTGTTCTATGTTTAAAATGTGCTATGAAATGTATTTTTAAGATGGAAAAGGTGTTTAGTTTTCATTTTATAATGAATGAATCAAGGACATTTATTGGCTGATGTTATGTGATTTTAAAAAAAAGTATAAAAAGTGATAAAAGTAATTTTAAGTGTATGCATTGAGAAAGGGTGTTGTACCCAAAAGCTTTGCTGTTGTATAAAACTTTTTTTTGGTTAATAAATTATATATACAGTGTTGGGAAGCTATGACTTATTTTGTTGTATTATCCAAAATAACTGCAACTCTTTCTTTATATTACAAATTTAAGACCTAATACTCAGTGATGTCCAGAGCTACTCTACAATAATATTGTCCACGCTGATCCAAGGGAAATACCAAACATACTAGGTGGCAAATTTGGTGCAAGTTTTACTCCATCCACATATTCCAGTCCCAGCCATCCCCCATAATTAGATTGGAGCAATACTCTCAGCCTCTTGAAAATTAAAGGGACAATCCCAGAGTCTAAAATACTGACCTAAAGAAACGTGTCCTAATACCTCCCAGTTGTCACCACCCACTTACCACATCATCATCAACTGTACGCTTGGTTTCAATTTATTTTATGCAGCCCTGTTTTCATTTCCTCTGGTGAAAACAATTAACAATATTCAGTTCCTATCAAACTTTCATTTCTCGATCACTGGGAGTCAATAAGGCTATTACATTTTTGTGTGTGTGTTTGTGGTGGGGGTGGTTAGATGAGACTCTCAGTGTTTACTTTTTATGAACTCGTCAAGAAGCTTATCTTAATTTTGCAGGCCTTTATTTCCTTTATTTTGTCTGCATAGCTTAACTGCGAGCAGTATAGTCAAAAGAGTACAGTTTAGTGAATTCATACTAAATATTAGCAGTTTCTTGATGTATTCCCCTTATTACAGATCTCAGAATTAGTATGTATATCACAGGTTGCTGTACTGTGTAGCCCACATTGTTACAGCATTTTGGACTTCATTGTTTAGAATACATCCATTGCTTGCATCTCACATGTTTTTTTACAGCAGGTCAAAAAACAAATACTCTTGGCTAGTGTGACTCCTGTGCACTGGCTCAGCAATCAAGGAGCCTCAGTCCTTACCACTAACACCAGTGAGGGGCATCCATATAGGGAAAAGGATAATAAATACACACACAGTAAAGTACAATGTCCTTTAAGAGCACACAGAGATCACAGTCAGTCCAGGACTGGTTTCTCCCTTTCTCTCCAGGTCCCCAATAAGACTCCCCACTGGCACAGCTATAGGCTCCAGATCTCAGCTTAGTGGGCAAGCTAAAACCTCCAGCACTATCTCTGTCCAACCAGTGCTTTGTGTCCCTGCCCAAGTAGCTGACACACACACACACACTTCAAGATAAGAGTTATATACAACCACACAGACACTCCTGGGGAAGGCTGGCACAGGTTCTCCAGCTGTGCCCCTTTTTCTCAGACTATACAGTAGTACCACCTGCCACCACCCACTAATATTTATCAGCTACCGAAAAGCCCTTATGAAAGGGTGTCCAATTATACTGTGCAATATTATTATCCAAATGGTAAGTGTAACTGAACAGTCAAGGCTTATTTGGAGTGACTTGGACAGTATCACTATACACATACAATGTACTCTAGAGCTTAAATTATCTCTACACAAAACAGCCACGATTAAAAGGTTTAAAAATATTTAATAATAAATAATAAAAACACAAGACAGTACTTCTTACTACACAGTGCTAGTCAAGAGTTCAGAGATCACAGAGAAATACTTAAAATAATACAATAGAAAAGTTCTGACATCAATACAAAAAAGATTAATCTAATCTTCCTATTTCCTAGCTATATCTAAGAGAAAGCACAGTTCTAAAATAAACTTACATATAGAGAAAGACAGTGCTGGTGATGTGAGATGTTCTGAAGACAAATGCTCAATGCCCTCATTCTTTCTGTCCTTAAATTGATAACACAGTACCACTGATTCATTTCAGATTACATCATTTCTTTCTGGTTCCCTGGCTAACAGAACTCAGAGGTTAATAGCCCTTTTGATCTTGCAGCTGGTTAAGAAGCCAGAGCAATAAAATAAATTATACATGTAAATTCTAGCTATTAACTCTGGCCTCAAAACAATAGGCAGAATGCCTCCCTCTAGACATCTCGGCTCTGAGGTTTAGATCAAAGAATTTCACAATGCTTGACTTATCAGCTTTGTTACAGCAGAGTGCACTGTTGTTACATTTTTGCAGTTCAGAAAACAGCATTTTCTTCCATTTAAGAGAACAGGCCTGTGGCTTATATTAATATTTACAAATGACAGAATTATCTACAAAATTCTATCTGGCTAGGCTGGCAGCCTTCACCTATCTTTACAGCTAGTATTCAGAGATAACAAAAAGAAAGAAGACTGCTTCTATTACTTTTCAAAACTTGCATCATTCTGATGCTTTGTACAAAGCAAGTGGCAGTCATGCATAACATCACAGCACTTAGCTAGCATTCAGAAATCCACACAAAATACAATATGAAATGAAATGAACAGAAAACTCCTGTTTACTAGTGTTTTAGTTTTGCATTGCTCATATGCTTTCCTGCAAGGTAATAGTGAGTGAGGTTGTAAAATTTCTGAAAGGCAACTTTTCTCTGAGGATAAAAAGCACAGGTGAAACTAATGAATAACTCAGTGAGAGCTGCTGTGAGTACAACTGCAATTTGAGATGGAATTTGACTAAGACCATTGAAACTTCCTGTAAGCTTCCCTCCCCCAACCCCCGCATCCAAAGCTGGGACATTCTCAGAAAGCCAGAATGAAAATGTAAACAAAGACCAGAATTAAAACAAAAAATACCTGGGACTGTCCCTATAAAATACCTCATCCATCAGACATGATAACATACCAAGTTATCTGATAATCAGTATCTGAACCCCTACTGAATTTTTTTAAACTAAGCTTCTCTATGGGATACATTCTCAAAGCCTAGAAGCAGATGTTGTTATGATGTCATACAAGACTAGCCTAACCACAGACCAGGAAACTATGGACCTATTAGTCTGTCTAGCTTTATATGTGGAGCAATGGTGTGTATTATTTCAACCCTCATCAATCTGGAGATTGGCTGCATAATTCAATCTGCTACTGACTCACAATTGCTCAAGCATGGGTTCAACCATGTTAGCAACTAAAATGTGACAAAACATTTCCACACCAAACCATTTAGGTGGCACACCCCCTTAAATCAGACACTGTTGTAAGCAATGTAGACTCTTGTGTTGATAATTCCTTGACAATTATGTCTCTGTAGTAGTTGAGAAAGCATTCTCTCTGGTTTATCTATTTTCCATAGATATGTAGCTTAGATGCAAAAATGTCTTTCCCTTTATTCATCTCTCATTATTCCCACTGTTGAATAGAATGCCCCTTTTGGAATGTATTTATCTAAGCATATCACTCAACTTTAGAGACCTCAGAGATTCTTAACTGAAAAAAGATCAATGGCCTCAAAACCCTCAGTTATCCAGATAGACTGGTATCCCTGTCACTCTCTTCTTGGTCTCTTATAGACTCCTCCACTTGGATTGGTTTCTAACATTTAAAGCCATAAAAAGATCCAACCATTCTCAACGTATTATTTTGCAAAACAAATGGTTCCACAAATACTTGGTTAAAGGAACTAAGCTTTCATCAACTAATAAATAGGAATTGTTGGCATAATCGATTCATATCATAATGTATCCCCCACCTCTGGAACAAATTTCTGATACATGTCAAGCAGAGTCCCTGGCCACCTTCAAGATAAATCTAGAAAATTGGATGAGTGGCATCAAATTCTCCCCCATCTGTCTTCATTGCTCTCCTTGTGCTGGATGGACTGTGGTTAATTGGCTAGGCTTGTAAGACTCTGCCTTGAACTTACCTGTGAACCTATGAAATTCCATCAGGTCTAAGAACTAGCAGTATTGGGCTGCATCAGGCACTCAGCAGCTCTTCCATCACACCTCGATTGAGCATTTTTAACTTCTTCACTTCCTAATTGGTTCTGTGACTTTAGTATTCTGCAGTGATTTAGACTAACCTTCACTTTCTGTGTTGTTTCTATATTATATTCTGTTAGTTTAGATCTTCCAGGCATTTTGAAAATACTTCTTTATTTCTAAAAAAAATTCTCTCACTTCCTGAGTTTAAACTTTTGGCAAGGATTCCCCTAACTGGACTTCCTTTATGAACTTCAAATTGCAGGCTCACTGCAGAATTTTCCACATCTTTCCATGGTGACAAAACATTGATCTGCTAGATTTGCTCTATCCTCATTTATCTGGTTGTCTTAACTTGCAGCTCATTGCATTTATTCTTTCAATCTCATCAAATGGGCCATTTGATTATGACTACCACTTGGCCAGAGATTTGTTTACTCTGGAGGACACCACCACTAATACCTGATGTCTAGGGTTACTAAATGTAAGCTGAGCATTCTTATTATAAAGTTGTTGCATTCCTGAAATCTCTGCATGTGATCCTTTGTTATGGGCAAAAAGTTCTTTAATCAGACCTGCACATTAACATAGTATTCTATCACACATTTGAATGGTGTTTTCCTTTCTTCCCATACCCTCAGATGTCTGCTATTCAAAATTTCAGATTAAGGTAAACCCAGTTAAAACTTGTAGTTCCTATCTTAAAAACAGGACCAAGTTTTTACCATGTGTCAGTAACTTTAGCATGGACTAAAGCATTTTATTGGATTTCTCTACTAAGCCAACCACATGTGAATGGTAAACAGACATCTTCAACTGTTGACCTTTATAGTACTGACATATCTGATGCAGTACTTCTGAAGTAAACTGAGCACCTTAGTAAGTATCTATTTGGGGATACCTACTGTACAGCATTTCAGCGTCAGTTCTCTCACAATAGCCTTGACATTAGCTTTGTGTAACAGCACTGCTTCGGAAAAACTTGTAGAATAGTCCAATATCACTAATATGCATTATTACCCCTTGCTAGGTTTCACTAGTGGGCCTACAATACCCATAGTAATATGTTCAAACTACATCTCCATGATTGGTATTGGGATCACCGAACTCTTAAACCCAGGATGTGATGTAGCTTTTCTGGCACTCTGGACAAGACACACAAAAGTTTTTTGTCTCATTCATTATGCCTGGCTAGAAAACATCTGGCTAATACTCCATCCTTAGTTTTTCCATCCACAGGTGACCTCCTTCCTATGTGTCTGTGGACTAGTGTCACTCTAATGTCCTATAAGATTTTGGAACTAGCATCCAAAGCAAGATTTCTTCTTTTTCTTTGTTTACTCTATGTAAGACATAACTTTGTTAACTCTGAATAGGAGTATATTTAAATCTTGCTCACTATCTTATTCTACAACCTTAGTTATATTCTCTCTTGCCCTACTTAAAGTATTACCTTCTTATTGTGCATTTTTAAAGTGTGTATATGGCATATTTGTAAGTCTACTAACTTAGGGTTACTTTCTTCAGTAATATGCCTCAATTTGGGGAAGTGCCCTTTCTTTCTCCACACAAAATGGGATCTGAGATTTTTCTATGTTTACCCCTGCAAAAGGTAGTTCCAAACTAATAAAAATGCCCTACTGCTTTACTGCCTCTGCTGTTAGTATGGGCCTCTTGAGTGCTTTGTATTCTTTTTAGGCTGCTTTTCCTGTACATTAGTACATGTGAGTACCACCCCTTTACTTTCTTTTTCTTCTCTCTGTATTGCTCCCCCCACTGAAAAGGGTTTGCATAACAAAATTTATCATCTTCGGTTTTACTTCTTTTCTTGGCTTACAGATACCTGTTAGTGAAAATTTGCCTCACTCAGGTGCCCTACTCCTTCAAATATATTTTTTTTGTCTCAGTGTTTGTGCTTTTGTTTTTTCTTAGTTTCTGTGCTGTTTTGATATGATTCTTACTTTAGGGTTCCTAAGCTGACATCTCTTAACACATATAGTTTTATGTTACACTATCACTGGGTTATGTTTTTTTAACAGACATGATTATTTTATTGTCTAAGCACAACAAAATTATACTTCCTTTTTAGCATATAGCTTACTTTACTTTTTAGGTTATAACACAGTAACAGTGCTGACTCAGTTATCCTACAATATTGCAAGTACAGAACTTAGCAATGTGACCCCAACCACAGACTGGAGCTGCTGTCTGTGCAAGCTATACGTCTCGTGTTGCGAACTTCTGCATTATCTATTAATTTCTTGAAAAGAAAGACACACATTTTAAGTGTCCCTACTTTAAGGTGTATATGCCTAGTTATTTTATAGTCCTCATGATTGCTTGCTAGTAGTACTTACTAACATCACTTATATACTAACCTAAACATTTAAATTATCCAGTGGCATCTGAATATAGTATAACTCATTAATATGTAAACATACCTCACAAATACTGACACCAAGGCAAGTATTTGTCAGGTATGTTTACATATTAATGAGTTGTACTATATTCAGATGCCATTGGATAATTTAAATGTTTAGGTTAGTATATAAGTGATGTTAGTAAGTATCTGTTTGTCTGATGAAGTCTGTATGAATAGATGAAAACACGGTGATTCGTTAAGCGTTTTATTGTTGTCAGTTACTTATTAAACTCTGGTTTTTACGGCTGGAAGCCCGGCATTTTGGTTTTACCTCCTGCAGTGCGTTTTTGTTGTTACAAGTTAATTTTCTCATTTGTATCTCCTTATAATTACCTTTATTAAATTGTCACCCAAGACATATGCAAACAAATATTTATATAAAAGAAAACAAACAATATTAGTATGTTCATTGTTACAAACATTATGCATCACATATAGAGAATTATCATCAATCCAGCATTACATAAATTGATTGATTCCTACCTTCCCTTAAACCTCGTTCCTCTTCCAAAACATTTTTCTGCATGTGTTGGTCCCACAATTTCCATGTGTTTATGTAATCTACTCCTGTCCTTTTCTAAAGATTCCACTTCTAGTTCTTTTATCTTTATTAGAATATTGACTATTTTAAATACAGTTGGTTTAGACTTTGATTTCCATTTTCTAGTAACTCTTTTTGGCAACTACCAGAATTAAACTTAACAAAGTCTTACTGTGTCTATGCAATTCAGATCATGTACCCAACTCAAAAAAATAATAATTTCCTTAGTTATACCCATTTGCTCACTCAGTAGCTCTGAAATTGTACTCTTTGAGAATTTTTAAAGTCTGCCAACTCATTACACTCCCAAAACATATTCCCAGTTACCCATTTCTTACATATCACACCTCTAGTATTTGCCATCTACTTAAGGAAAAATTATTTGGAGTATGCTTGGGGTATAAAAATATCTATGCAAACACTTCCAATCAAAAATCCTAAATCTTTTAGACTTTGTTGCATATTTGGGAGCAATACATTTGTCATCCCATTGTTTCTTTGCCAACTGCTTTCTCCAGTCTCTGTTCCCAATCTTTTCTAACCTCCTCTGATTAATTCCTATATTTATCCTGTAATATTTTATATACCATACTAATTAATTGTTTTTTTCTTACAGCAGCTCTGGTTCCAGATTCAACTAAAAAGTCTACCAGAGCAGGCCTTTCTCTTAGGATTCCCCTACCCTTTCTCTTTGCCTATATTCTAATATTAGTCCCTGACAGGGAAGGCAGTCTGTAGCCTATCTATACTCTGATATCAATCCTTGATAGGGAAGGAAGTCTGTAGCCTAAAATCCAAATGCCTTCTTGTTTTCTTCCTAGTCTATTACCTTTCCCTCTCTAGTCATTTGCTCTGAATACCTTGGCTCCTTTGCCATTTTGTTCCAGTAAATACCAGCCCCTCTTGCCTATTTTCTGTACCCCTAATTGCAGTCACCCCTGTCAGCAGAATCTCATTTTTCCATTCTTGTGTTGGCTTAGTTCTTAGAACACTTTATGCTACTTTATGAATATAATATTCTGTATGGCTGCTGTTATTTTCCTTAAGGACTGGCATCCAAACTCCAACTTTCTTCTTATTTCTTGAACCCCCCCCCCCACACACACACACACTTTACTATCATCCCTTTCCACTTTGAATTATGGCTTTCTGCTTGTGTTATGTATATGGGCCTTTATAGTGTAGCTGTAAAATATCACTTCAAATCAGGTAATCCTCAACCTCCTTGTTCTGTTGGAAGAATCAGCTTATCCCACTTGACCCTTGACTTCTTCCCCTCCCATATAAAATCCTTCAGCTCTTTATTAATTACTGTCCACAACTTCTCATTTGGTTGATAAAAATATTTCTGGCCTGCATATAAAACTAAAGAGACTAAAACCATTTTCACTGCTTGTATCTTGCTATCCATATCTGTAAACAAGGGTTTACAGTTTCTCAGGTTTTGTGTTATCTTTTGTTTAGTCCCTTCCCAGATATCCTTAGCTGCCATAACAGAATCCTTTTTGCCCATGCTCCTAAATACTTCATTTTATCATGTCACCATAAATATGGGTATTGATGAACCAATTCATGTGTGGGTACATGGTTTTCAGAGTTTACCATCAAAATGTCGAGCGCACATTGCTCGACACTGGAAATGTGAACTCCGACCTCCGACTGTTGAAAATGCCAAACACCGATGTTCTGAACCGCAAAATCTCACCCCCTTTTTGACCCATATTAGCACTTGTTTTGAGGTGTAGAGCAGTTGGAAATGTTGACATTTGGTGTTTTTGCGACATTTTGCAACAGAGGCATAAAGGGTTTTGCGTAAAGGTGTCGATAATATGCATATTCATTAATGTGCTCTCAACATTTTGATGGTAAGCTGGTTTACAGCTACAGCCTTTGCTTTATCTTCATTAATTTTTATATCCCAAAAAGAAACTGTCTCTAAATTTTCCATAACACTGAGATGTCCTTTTCTGGTTTTGTCACACACAAAATAATATCATCTGGAAATAAAGCTGACTTTTCTTAATTACCATAACAATTATATCTTTGAATTTCACAAGCCCTTATTTTCTTTGCTAATGGTTCTAAATATAATGTAAATAACAAAGAGGAAAGAGGACTCCCCTGCCTGGTTCCTCATTGTTTGCCTAGTATTGTTCCTGTGGTCTTATCTATTTGTGCCTTCTACTCAGTGCATCACTGGGGATAATGTTTATGATGTAAATAAACAAAGACCGAACTGTGAATATTTTGACTGAATAACAGAAATCATGTTCTCTGTTATTCATTCAAAATCTGAAGTCCAGTTACATTTCTCCTTTTTGCATTATTTTGCATTATTTAAATATATATTTTGCTGAAATTGGCCTGCAGGATGTGTAGTAATAAGATAGTGTAGTTTTGTGTGTGAGTGCAGTCCTGCTGCTGAAAATCTACCTGCATGTGTTCTGTACTGTTGTCCTTTTGCCTGAACAAACCCCAGTGCAGTAAAATAATATTAGTTTGCTGTAAAATAATTTAAGATTCGGTCAACTTGAAAGGATGAAAAAAGTCCAAATTCTGTAGTTCTGCAACTTGCACAATTAAAGCTGAACAACCTAGTATAGGATAAAGGGGTATCCCTGCTTAGTAACTATGACCATGGTGAATATTCTCTTCCAAAATTCCACGTAAGCTAAACAAACACTTTCATATACATTATCATATAGGTATATAGTGCCAACAAATCTGCTGAGTCTAGTAGCCACACTTTACCATTATAGGATATATATAAGAGATCCTGAGATCATAATAATGGAGTGCTGAATTTGTTTTTATATTATTTGAACCCCTGAGTAGGTAGTGTTATCATTCTATTTTAGGAATTTAAAATGAACTTGAAGAAAGGCCACAGCAATTATTTCAGGGAACTGTTTAAGTGAGTTACTTGGTTGCATCTAGGTGATTGTCACAGTTAAGTGACTCCCAGACCCCCTGTGCAAAAATGGGAAAAAGGGGTTGTAGATGGATGGATGGAGGGATATACAAGAGAAGCATTTCTGAAAGCACGGCAGCTCAAAAAGTTATCATTTCCTTTTACTTCATCCTAAAGTAAGCTTACATTTTCTATAAAGACATTGTATGTAAATGTTTTATTTTTATGATTAAACCATTATTGCCAGTATTTCTGTGACTCGTATTTCATTTTAATAAACTACATTTATCAACATCCTGTGTTAAGGTTCCATTTTTAAATCCTTTTATGTAATTTGTAAAAACACACAGTGTTCATGAACTACCTTGGTGTTAGTTGTTCCACTGCAGCCATGCACCAGTGGAATAAAATCAGTGTCCAGTGTGATACACTCATGTTTGCCCTTTGACTCTTCCAGTATGATACATTCATGTTTGCCCTTGACCCTTCCAGTGTGATACATTCATGTTTGCCCTTGACCCTTGGCTTCAACCCTGGAACTTCTGTGTCTTCCTTCACATGTTGAATTTTGAGATTTGTTAAACATCATGCTAACTTCTGTGTCTTCCTTCACATGTTGAATTTTGAGATTTGTTAAACATTGTGGGGCATGCTAACTTCTGTGTCTTCCTTCACATGTTGAATTTTGAGATTTGTTAAACACTGTGGGGCATGCTAATTTCTGTGTCTTCCTTCACATGTTGAATTTTGAGATTTGTTAAACACTGTGGGGCATGCTAACTTCTGTGTCTTCCTTCACATGTTGAATTTTGAGATTTGTTAAACACTGTGGGGCATGCTTACTTCTGTGTCTTCCATCACATGTTGAATTTTGAGATTTGTTAAACACTGTGGGGCATGCTAACTTCTGTGTCTTCCTTCACATGTTGAATTTTGAGATTTGTTAAACACTGTGGGGCATGCTAACTTCTGTGTCTTCCATCACATGTTGAATTTTGAGATTTGTTAAACACTGTGGGGCATGCTAACTTCTGTGTCTTCCTTCACATGTTGAATTTTGAGATTTGTTAAACACTGTGGGGCATGCTAACTTCTGTGTCTTCCATCACATGTTGAATTTTGAGATTTGTTAAACACTGTGGGGCATGCTAACTTCTGTGTCTTCCTTCACATGTTGAATTTTGAGATTTGTTAAACACTGTGGGGCATGCTAACTTCTGTGTCTTCCGTCACATGTTGAATTTTGAGATTTGTTAAACACTGTGGGGCATGCTAACTTCTGTGTCTTCCTTCACATGTTGAATTTTGAGATTTGTTAAACACTGTGGGGCATGCTAACTTCTGTGTCTTCCTTCACATGTTGAATTTTGAGATTTGTTAAACACTGTGGGGCATGCTAACTTCTGTGTCTTCCTTCACATGTTGTATTTTGAGATTTGTTAAACACTGTGGGGCATGCTGACTTCTGTGTCTTCCTTCACATGTTGAATTTTGAGATTTGTTAAACACTGTGGGGCATGCTAACTTCTGTGTCTTCCGTCACATGTTGAATTTTGAGATTTGTTAAACACTGTGGGGCATGCTAACTTCTGTGTCTTCCTTCACATGTTGTATTTTGAGATTTGTTAAATACTGTGGGGCATGCTAACTTCTGTGTCTTCCTTCACATGTTGAATTTTGAGATTTGTTAAACACTGTGGGGCATGCTAACTTCTGTGTCTTCCGTCACATGTTGAATTTTGAGATTTGTTAAACACTGTGGGGCAGGCTAACTTCTGTGTCTTCCTTCACATGTTGTATTTTGAGATTTGTTAAACACTGTGGGGCAGGCTAACTTCTGTGTCTTCCTTCACATGTTGTATTTTGAGATTTGTTAAACACTGTGGGGCATGCTAACTTCTGTGTCTTCCTTCACATGTTGTATTTTGAGATTTGTTAAACACTGTGGGGCATGCTAACTTCTGTGTCTTCCTTCACATCTTGTATTTTGAGATTTGTTAAACACTGTGGGGCATGCTAACTTCTGTGTCTTCCTTCACATGTTGCATTTTGAGATTTGTTAAACACTGTGGGGCATGCTGACTTCTGTGTCTTCCATCACATGTTGTATTTTGAGATTTGTTAAACACTGTGGGGCATGCTAACTTCTGTGTCTTCCTTCACATGTTGTATTTTCAGATTTGTTAAACACTGTGGGGCATGCTAACGTCTGTGTCTTCCTTCACATGTTGCATTTTGAGATTTGTTAAACACTGTGGGGCATGCTGACTTCTGTGTCTTCCTTCACATGTTGTATTTTGAGGTTTGTTGAATGCTGTGGATCATGCTTGAGGTTGTAGTAGTTATTGGGCTGCTCTTACTGCCCAGCTGTGAAGCGGAAGTGACCAGAGGTAAGCTACTTGTGTAGAAATCAGGGGATTTGATTTAAATATCAAAATATCATATTTCTTTCCTTCCTCCTGTCCTTTCTTGTCTGTTGTTTACTTATTATCATTCTTGGGCATACAGGAACTCTTCTTTCATGTAATCCTCCTCATCCACATTTCTTAAAAGTAAAGATTCCACCTAGAAATCATTGTCCCTATCCCTTCCCCCCATAACACACACTACTCTTAGAGTTGCAGTGGAAATACTGCCACCCATGCATGCTATATCCATTTTATTACCTAGACTTTCACCATTGCCCATCATCAGTACTTGCTACTACAGTCTTCCTTTCCTTGTTTGTCCCCCCGATCTTCCTTGACTAATTTTTCTACGGTCAGCGGCATCCACTAGGCACCCAACTCTTACTGCACAGTGATACAGCCCACCATATGAAATTATTGTGTGATAGCATTTAAATCCTTCTGATGTTTTAACACCCCCATTTAATACTTTCATTATATTAACATATTAAAATATAATAGCAGCCTATTAAATATAGTAAGAAGCACTTGAAGTAATTTTGATGCATTAATATAGCACAGAATACTAAGATGCATTTAAAAAGAGAATGGCTCTGGCATTTCAATATGGAGTTTTTCAATTAAATTCCCCCAAATAGCATTTAATTACCAGCTGAGTGTTTTTAATTGACTTGTAATGCAATGCCAAGCTAATAAATGTATGCCTTGCCAGTAAGGTAGCCATGGCATTTTGATAGAAGATTTTGTGCAGAATATTTTTGATATACAGCATTTTGGGGGTCTGCTACATGCTAATAGCTCATGACACACACTTGCTTGCTTCCACTTCCTCTAAATGGCAAGGGCCCTAACTCCAACTAGCCCAATCATAGTTAATTGTCTGCTCTCCAATCTTCTGAACTGAATAGGCTTACTAGAGCCTTGAACGCTAAAACTTCCACCAAGTCACAAACCCTAACCATTGCACTCCCCTTCCGCTCTCTAACCCTAAAGCTCACAATCATTCCATAAAGCTACAATTCCACTGCCCATCCCTAACTTAGAAGTCCCCAAGCAATCCTTAACCCTAAAACTTCACTCCCACTCCCTAACCCTAAAACACCCCTCAAACCTAAACACCACTCCCAGTCACTGCCTGAAACCCAAATTTATGCTCTCACCCTTTCCATAGCCTCCCTCAGGCTGATGCACATACCTTTCTCGAACTCAGCTACTGTACTTGGGTGAAGTGGAGCAGTTCCATTTTCTTT
The DNA here is from genome assembly GCF_019279795.1 of Protopterus annectens. Taxonomy (NCBI): domain Eukaryota; kingdom Metazoa; phylum Chordata; order Ceratodontiformes; family Protopteridae; genus Protopterus; species Protopterus annectens. The sequence goes on from NC_056735.1 coordinate 342,828,857, forward strand.
ACATGGCTGCCATACCTCACTGAACATGTAGTCACGTTGTGCGACCTAAAAGACACCCAACCACCTGGGACTCCATCACTTATGGTAGGCCCACATTTTTTCACAGTGCAGTGTAATTTGGTTTGTGTTGTAACTAACAAGCAATAAAAATGTCATTTAAATGTGGAGTTTTCCTGTAAATGATACTGAACAGTAATTAAGTATCAATGAAATGGTCTGTAATGTGTCTTGTCAATATGCTTAGTCACCACAGCAGTTCTGATACCCATTTTTTTATGCAGAACATTTTTTATATTTTGAATTTTCTTATAGTGCAGTATGATGTTTGCTTTCTGTGTTATAAGTTAACTAAGATGCAAAGAAGAACATATTGTTGGCATTTCAGTGAGGTTTTTCTTTCACAAGTCATTAAACAGTAGTTAAGTAGCAATTGATCTGTTTTTATTTGACCTGTAGTGTTGTAACAAGCTACCAAATGTATCATGTCTTATTACTTGAGTTATCTATCATCAGGCCCATTTTTGGCTAGAAAGAAAACACTTTTTATATAGAACAGGTTTGATATAAAGCATTTCCTGATAATGCAGCTTGGATTTACTTTATGTATTGTAAGAGAAAGGCCTTGTTTGGAGTCAATAACATTTATACTGTTGTAAAGTTTTGAATAAGACATGGTAATATAATAAAAGTGAAACTTAACTGTGTCTAGCTTGTCTCTGTAATTCAGCTACCTTGTGCATGAATTTATGGTAATTAAGTGTCTCTGATTTTAATCAGATGTCCCTGATTCTCTCCTTTGGAGGTTGAGAGGTATGCTCATGCAAGTGCACTAAGCTAGTAGTAGTCCTGGCTTCTTACAGGTTAGTGGCTTGGTCACAACCTCTAGTCTTCACTGGGATTTATCTGAGCAACATGACCTTGGTTGTCACTTGTTCATCTCTAATACATAAAACAGGAAGGTTTGGGGTTCATTCAGATGCTTTAATACATACAAACACATCAGGATGGATAGCAGTATCTTTCAATATGAACAAGTTAGTTAACAGACAAAGCTTACATACATACATGCTTACATTTCAACAACTAACTTACAAAATGGCAGTCAACCTCGCACGTGCTCAGTATTTATACACTTGTGCAAGCCCATGGATAGCTTCTTATACGTATATACACACATATTAATCTACATGGGGACTTACCTTCAATCAATGAAGCCATCTCTCCTGAGAGAGGTGAAGAAGCTCTCCATTCTTTTCTTTCCTGGCTGGGTGTTCAGGTGCCTGAATCAAGTCACAGTGCAGTCATGAGTTATTAGAAGCACAGCCAGATACCCTGGCTTGTACCTGTGTACCAGTCAAGGCCAGGTCCTTCAGATGACATGTTGAAACTTTTGACTCTCAGTGTTAAGAAATAGCTGAATTATGGACATTTTTGAAAGTGTCATGGTTGATATTGCCAACAAAAATTAATCCGTCTCAGTCTCTGATTTACTTCAAATAAGGAAAGAAGTGTCTTGGTAAAGGAAAAGGAAGTAAAGCCCTGGAATTCTAAGTAGTAAGTAAAGGTGCGTGGACAAGTGGGTTGTAGATCTGCAGAGGGAGAGTGGGAATGGAACACAGGAGACAAATGTGGACATTTTTTATTACAATATGTTATGAAAAAATCACCATTTTGCCTAACAAGTTGACATGATATACTGTGGACAACAAGCTGTAGTATTTGATTTGTCTGGCTTCTTTCATCATCTTTAATTTCCCTATCCCTCCCATCCTTTTGCTGTCCGTCCCTTTCCCTTTGATTGAAGTTGTCAGTTGTGTAAGATGATTAAGTACTTTTCTCACCCATTGTTTTACATAGCTCTATAACAATGAAAGCCCACTTAGCAAACAAGTATTGCTCTTGAGCTAATCTCCCTTACTACAAATCATCATTTTCACACATCTCCCATCTGCTTACCATCCTTGCTACCCTCTGAGAGGGTCCTGAATAAATCTTGTGCCATCCATGGCAGATAAAAGATTTATCTTACTGTTTTGCAATTTATTTAACTACTCTATCTGTTGATTTTTGCTCTAAATTATTTTAAAGTACTCTATAGTACCATTTCCTGATTGCTGAGAACTGTACTTTTAAGAAGCTTTACTGACAGTGTTACTGTGTAGTATTCCTGCAATGTTGGCCCTGCTAAAAGGATTCTACACAGTTCCCTTTGTTTTAAGTGCATCTGTAAATGTGTTGTGTTTACAAGGCATTTGGCTGATTCCCACAGAGCTCAACAGTGCTTGGTGTACTTGCCTATCCCTCTGAAGTGATTTCCTTGCCTCATGTGCTGGCTAAGTACCTGTATTTAAAAATTGTACTTCTGGAAGCTATTTTACTGATCAACTATTAATTTCTTGTTTTATGTGTGCATTTATCTGTATTTAAGTTTGAAATGACTGCATTCATTCAAACTGTCCTGCTATAAGTCTGATTGACATGAAATCACTATAGCAAATCTTTTTTTTTTGTGCTTTCACATTAAGAGGAGTGAGATATTCCATCTAGTGGCAGTAAATGATAGCCTGGTCTACTGGAAAACTCAAACGTTTACCTATAAAACTTGTACAAAGATTGTAATCTGAAGTCTAGTGACATATTGCATAATGTTAAGCTCAGAGTAGCTAGCTTATAGCACTAATACCATATCCTAGCATTATCTAAAACCATATCCTAGCACTATTCAACTCAAGTCCCCAACCCTAGAGATCTTCCTAGGAGACCTCTGAAAAACCCAGTCTTCAAATCCTAACAGTCACGAGTCATGTGACTATTTTTAATTACTATTTAAATTGATTGATTGAGTTGATTTTTAGTTCTGATTATGTCCTGATGGATGAAAGCGCTTAACTCTACTGTTGGCGTTGGTTCTTAATAAAGCAGTTTCAATAGACTTTCATCTCCTTGGCTTGGTTACTAGTTTGTGTGGTGAGAAGTGTTTGCTTTTATGGCTTCTGGAGTTGGAAACACCGGTGAACTTGCTGGTCTAATTGGAGGTCTCATTGCCTCTATTGGGAATTTCACCAACTTATTATTGCAGCTCAATCAACAACTAAGTGTACCGAATGGGACCACTGGAGGCATGAACATTAATCCATTGCCTACGATGAGTTCCAGCAGTTCTGCAGAGAATGCTGACAGTTTGGGGCTTCCACTAGCTCAATTAACTCTGAGCATTACATCTGTTTATGCTTTGACTGTGTCTCTAAACGGTAATGCTGATTTTAATTTCCAAGCATGGAAGGCTAACAAATTTGATATTAAAGGTGTTGTGGCAGCACATAATGCGGACACAGGGGCCGGTTATGGCACCTTATAACAACAATTGCGCTCATTTGAAAACAAAATGGGTCAATTTAAAAGACTACAGTTGGACAATGTATATTTACGTGAATGCTTGGGAAACTGCTAGGTCCCTAAAGGTTTACGGTTTTGGAGATTCCCTAATGGTGTTTTAAAAGGTTCTGAGTTTCACAAATCTCTTATTGACATATTCAACAGAGCAAGCTGTGAACTGGTTGATCAGCTGATCAAATTCAATGATCAGCGCATCAGGGCTTTATCAAATGAGATGGACAGCCTTGACACTAGCATTAGCAGTGATTTACTATTTTTTCAGAACAAACACAATTATAATGAAGTGTTTTCTAAGGTTGACAACGATTGCAGAAAGAATGTGGAAAGGAAAAAGAAAAAACTTCAAAGGGATGCCGAAGCATACGCAAGTGGGCATGTGTATCCTGATCCCATTGGCTCTAGAGATAGTACGAGTGACGATCCTTCTCTCCAACCAATGGAAACTCATCATTTGATGTCAACCATTCCTCCAGAGAGGTGGTGGGTGATGGAGGAACGGCTGAAGTGAGGCATTCTGAGCACATCCGGGCACAGAGGATGAATAATTATTCTTCCAATAATGCTTTTTACACAGAGGATTTTTACCAGCGACAAGGGGCAAGACCGAAAGCAGGATCCAAGAAGAACGGCCTGAGATAGAAACGGTAGAGCTGTTAGAGGGCAGTTTTGCCGAAACTGATGCCAATAATATTGTGAAAAAGGTACTGAATTCCAACAAGGACTTTACTATTTTTAATTTTTCATGTAAGGACTTAACAGTTGAACATGCTGATTTGTTGGCTAAAGGGTTTGGCTTTATTCCTGCCAATAGAACTAGAATAGACCAAACTCTGATTGATTTGAAACTTTTTATTCGCAAGCTCAATTTAGCTGTTTTATTTAATGGAGATGGAGCTAATGATAATAATGTTGGTTCTAACAATGTCCTAAAGAGAGCTAGCAAGTTTAATCTCCCAGTTCATGGGGTTTTATTGACATATGAACAAGTTTGTGCTAATGATTTTAGGAACATTATTCAACAACCAGGGAAGGGTTATACTAATTTGAGTGGTTTAGAGAAGCATTTGCTGTTTGAATTTATGTACGATAAATCTCTTTGTATTATGAAACCCGACAAAGGTGGAGCGGTTGTTATCATGGACCGAGGAGACTATAATAATAGAAGGAAATTAATTGCTGTTATCTGATACCTACCAAGAAATTTCAAGAAACAAACTTAATGTTGCTTATGAAAAAAATGATGTCCAGTTACTAGACATGTTATTCCAAGTACAGATTAATTTGGATGAGTATGACTTTTTGTACAATAAGTGGCCCATGACAGCAGGTATATTCGGGATTCCTAAAATTCATAAGGATATACAAAACCCTCCCTTCAGACCTATTGTGGATGGCAACAGGTGCAAGACGTACTATTTTGCCAAGTTCATTGACCATTGGTTAAAAGCCTCGGTTGGGTCTATTTCTCAGATTTGTAAAGACTCATGCGATTTTTTAACAAAATGAGGGAATGTACCTTTCCAGGCTGATTACATTCTAGTTACTATTAATGTCTGTGATTTATATTTGGTCATTCCCCATGATACGGGGCTTAGATGGTTTAAGGACATTTTGGCAGAAACTGAAATTTTGTCCCAAGACCGTATTAATACTATCAGTGCCCTTATGGAAATGGTCCTGATGAACAATTTTTTGTTCTTTGAAGGACAATTGTTTAGACAAATTAAGGGTGTAGCAATGGTGGCAGCGTCTGCCCCTGGTTTTGTAAATCTAGTTATGAGTTTTTGGTAAAAACATTTTGTTTTCGATTCCCCTTTTAGCTCTGGATTCATCTTCTATACCCGCCTTCTGGATGATATTTTTATTGTCTGGAAAGATAGTGAAGACAGGCTTGAAAGCTTTTTTCAATATATTAATTCCACTACGTCATTTTTGAGATTTGTACATGTTTGTAGTGAAGTGAGTATTCCTCTTTTGGATGTGACTATTACCAAGGATTATAGAAAAAAGTGTTTTGTATCTAATATTTTTCAAAAGAGCACTTTTTCTAATAGTTATTTACATTTTGAGAGCCACCATCCCTATTATCAGAAGAAATCAGTAGTAAAAGGCCAACTGGTTAGACTTGCCAGGATGATTTATGAAGATGTGACTTTTAATGAAGAATGTCGGATCCTTTTGGAAATGTTTATTAAGCGGGGATACCCTATGGAGTTTTTAAGACTGACATTTGATGAAGTGTCTAGTAAGAGAAAAAGTGGCTTTTACCTCTCTTTGTTATATTCCAGTAATAGGACAAGATGGAGGTACTGAGACTGGTGGCTTGGTCTCTAATGTACCCTCTGGAGGGTTGCAAATTCAGAAGACTAATGGTAATAACTGTAATAGGTCCTTTATATGTACCTATTCCTTGGATAGTCAAGACATTGTCCAGGCATTAAGACACAACTGGCTACTGATATCTACTAATTTCCAATTGGGTACAATACTGGGGGATAAACCAGTAGTGGTTTATAGAAAAGACTCTAGTATTAAACAGTTATTAGAGAAAAAACAACAGATTAGTGGCAGTAAGTGTAGTTCTTTTGTATTACAAGGTATGTCTAAGTGTGGGTGTTGTAAAATATACCCTTGTATACTGGTAGGTTGCCAGTTTTTTCTTAACGGACAAAAGGTTGCTATTAGGGAGAAATACAATTGCAATACAAGATGGCTATTTATGTTGCCAATTGCTTACATTGTTCCGCCTACTATATAGGTAAAACTATTAGACAGGTGAGAGAGAGAAAATATATGAACACGAAAGGGATATTATTAATAAAAAAGACACAAACGCATTGTCCAAGCATGTTAAAAAAAACCCTGGTCACAAATTTGGGTATTTTGTTATAGAACAATTCAAGAGGGATGACAAGGGTAGAATTGTGGAGGAACATTTATTAGTTAGGATGTTAAAATGACAGCTCAGGCTATATTCCTTAGTGGAGCCTGGGCTAAATGATACTTGCTCCATTTAATCTATTTTACATTTGAAAAGTTTAGAATGCTAATGTATCCACTCTTACTTACTTATTATTTACTATTTATTTTTTATTTACTTATTTTTTTGGATTTAATACTGATGTATTTAAAATATTTAAAATGTAATTGGTTTTAGATAGCGTCAAGTGTATTTTTATTTGATTAGTAGTTTATGAGTCATGTTCTATTTTTAAATACTATTTAAATTGATTGATTGGGTTGGTTTTCAGTTCTGATGATGTCCTGATGGATGAAAGTGCTTAACTCTACTGCTGGTGTTGGTTCTTAATAAAGGAGTTTCACTGGACTTTCGTCTCCTTGTCTTGGTTCTAAAAAAAGGAAGCCAATCTGGTGGTCCCCTGCCATAAACAAACTCTACAACAGAAGACAGAAACTGTTGCAAAAAAGAGTAAAATCCCATGATTGGAGGAACTCCCTGGTCAGCCTCAGTAAGAAGCTGAGATCCCTCATAAAATCCTCCAAAGCTAGTTACGAAAACAAAATTGCACTGATTCTAAAGACAACCACAAAGCATTCTATAGCTATGTCAAGAATCTTAATGGCAACACTCAGATCTGCTCTGAGTTACAGCACAATGGCACTAAATATACAGAACCAACTGATATTGCCAACATCCTGGCAGATAGGTTCAGTGCTAACTTTACCCCCCTCTCACCCTCTAAAGGGCCCATCTCTATACCAGAAGAATGCAAAGTTCCTGTAAGCACAGCTGCACAGGTAAAAAACACACTCTCCAAAGCCAAGAACATAGCATCCATGGGACCTGACAACATCCCAGGCTGCGTTCTACATGAACTACAGAATGAACTGGCACCCCACCTAAGCACCATGTTCAATCATAGCCTACCTCAGGCTTTGTGCCCGCTGAATGGCGCACAGCAAAGTTATCCCACTCCACAAAGGGATAGCCAGCACGGACCTGAGGAACTACCGCCCCATTAGCTTAACGAGCCTGGTCTGCAAGGCCATGGAACGTATCATCATGGATCTTATAAACAAAGACATTGGTAATCTCCAACCTCTGGACCCCACCCAGTTTGGGTTTGTAAAAGGCAGATCATGTCTCCTAAACCTGATAGACTTCTTTGAAACAGTCACCAAAGCCGTAGACGAGGATAAGGTGGTTCACATAGCCTATCTAGATCTCTCCAAGGCTTTTGACACCATCCCCCACTCTGGAATTATAGATAAACTCACTAAACTAGGAATAAATCCCTATGTCACAAGATGGGTTGCCAATTGGCTCACTGACAGAACCCACAATGTGAAAGTAGCAGTCTCGAAATCTGACTTCAGACCAGTGACAAGTGGAGTACCACATGGTTCAGTCCTGGGTCCTCTCCTGTTTGATATCTACTTTTCTGAAGTACAGACTAACACAGAAGGTCTTTGACTAACAAAGTTTGCAGATGATTGCAAACTAGGAGCCATAATCGAAACTCCTAATGATGTGGACATCCTACAAAAGGGCCTCACTGAGACAGATGCTAGTGTCAAAGCCATGGCCTCAAGCTCAATGCCAAAAAGTGCATTGTCATCCCCTTTGGTAAAAACTCTGTACCCATGAGCCACCACATAGGTGGTAGTCTGCTTAACACTGAAAGTGTGATAAGAAACCTTGGGACACAGGTGGACAGTAGTCTCTCCTTTGATAATCACATCACCACAGAGGTCAGGAAATCCTTCTATGTGGCACACGTCATAACAAAAGGTTTCTGATCCAGGAAAAAAGAGGTCATTGTTCCCCTCTACTCATCACTCATTAGACACAGTATAGAGTACAACACCCCTTTTGTTATGTACCTCACAAGACATCTACAATAACTGGAAAGGCTGCAGAAATACCTCACAAAGAGGATTACTGGCTTCAAACAGATGCCCTATGCAGATCGTCTAAAAAAACTCCAGATTTACTCCGTCACATATCGCCTTCTCAGAGGCAATTTCTGCCTAACAAACAAAGCTGTGTCAAACCCAGAACTGTTGGACATGCTCCAATTAAAGAAATCCCAATCCCTCTGAGCTACATGCTCTAGGAACCTAAACCTTGTCACCACAATAAACAGAACATGCTGGAGGGATAGATTCCTGTCCCAGAGACTTCCCATACTCTGGAACAAACTACCTATCTATATCAAACAAAGCTCCTCATTAGCACTCTTCAAGAAAAATGATTGAATGGGAAATAGGAAATCCACCCTAGGGATCACCTCTGTGGCTCTGCTCAACAGGGGCACAGGAAAATAATTTTCTTGGGTGGCGAAAGCCAGTGTACCTTATTGGATAGGCTTATATAGGCCCTATGGCCAGCCAATAGCCTAGTACCTACCTATGAACCTATGAAGAACACACACACACACACACACACACACACACACACACACACACACACACACACACACACACACACACACACACACACAAACACACACACACACACACACACACACACACATATCCACCATACATAGACCATCTTATGCTGAGGCACTAAAAAGGAATCTTCCCTCAAAGACCTATTAAGCCTGCAAACAATGATACCTACCCTCAGTAATGTCAAAAGCATAAACCAAAAGGAACACCAAACACTGCACATAAGCTACACCAAATGGACCACCAAAAACAAAGCCCATAAGGCAAGCAAACAATTTACAAAGGACTCTTGTCATAGGAGACTCCATTGTATGACATACATATGCCCCACTTACTAGACTGGACAAGGAGAAGATTATGGTCAGTTGCTTACCTGAAGCCAGGATCCACCAAGTTAGCTGCTCATTCAAGTCATTTCACCACAAGTACCACTGTGATTCTATCATAGTCCATGTGAGAATAAATGACCTGATACATACCTTTCTGGATTATACGAAGACACACATTATGAACCTCTTTGAATATGTCTCTCAGACTGGTATATGCCTTGCATTGAGCAGCATTCTACCTTCACCAAGGATGATGCTACAGTATGAACAAAAATTATTGACTTTAACAATTGGCTTTGCTTCTCATGTTAGTCCAGGGGATTCAATATCTTTCAGTCTGGGAGAACATGGTTAGCAGACCACATTGCTTTGTCAAAGATGGCCTGAACCTATTCCCTGAACCTTGACAAGATACTCCACACCCTACAAGCTCTCCTCAGTCTGGAAGATAATACAGCAGTGCCAGGCTACAGTACCTTTCAAACATTTAGACCATCAGCCACATACCCAGGGGCTAAAGGTGAAGGTGTCACAATCTGTATTAGCAACAAATATACTTCAAGGCTGGTTAAACAGGATGTGATGCCCACCATTGCTGCCAATATGTGATGAGCACCACTATGTGTCATCCCCATGCTGGGTCAGTAATAATGTAGCCTGAATCCTCACCACTGATACTGGAGAGGGATGTGCATGTGGAATACAAATGGATACACTCAGTATTTCCAGATGCAGACCTCCCTGCATCAAGTACAATTTCCATTAAGAGCACACAGAGAACACACTCAGCCCAGGGCCTGGATGCCTCTATATCTGTCTCCCTCCAGATCCCCAGTAAAGCTCCCCACTGGTACAGCTGTAGGGTTAGGTCATCAGCTGAGTGTCCAATCCAAGTCCTCCATCACCCTCTCTGTAAACCCAGTGCTTTGTGTCCCTGCCCCAAGTAGCTGACACACACAAACTTTAGAGATTTAATTTTCACACATGCACACCTGTGAAAGGGTGGCATGAGTTTAATAGCTATGCCCCCTTCTGCCCAGACTATAAGGTAATTACCACTGCCACCAGACACTTCACAATCAGCTACTCTAAGGTCTTTAACAAAAGGTGTCCAATTATACTGTGCAATATTAATATTACTACCAATGGTAGTAGTTCACCAAGACAGCTAGGCCTTCTGGAGTGGACAACACAGTGTCACCAAATAAATATAAGTACTCTCAAGGGTTAGATACTCTCTACATGAACCAGCCACAATAAAAGTATTAAATATATTTAAAAATAAATAATAAAACTATATGAAAATACTGAATATATATTCACAGTAAACCACAGAGTTCAAATAAGAGAAAATATTGAAATTAACTTTGAAGGACAGACTCATACAAATAAAGAAAAACACTCTCTAAACTAAGCTTCGCTTTATTCCTAACTGAATGTAAGAGAATTTCATTGTTTCCTAGTAAATTACTTGGGCAAGGTAAGATGAAATACATGAGCAGTCTTTCTAATCAGGCCCCAAACAGAATACTTTCTCTTCTGAGTCCCTATAAAATATAACATCCAAGATGACTTGCCGAGTGACTTCATCTGGTCACCTGACTCTAGGTTCCCACAATATCTCCTTTTGAATTTTGAGACATGACTTCAGCAGACTGCAACAATACACATTTAGAGCTTTTATGGTAATGCCTAGGAGCTAGAAACATGTACAACACTTACCCCCTTCTTTACAAAAGCTAGCAGATAATGGCTGCTCCCAGACCTACCGGCTCCAGGCCTGCTCAGCACTGTGGGGTGGCATTCAACAATTTAACAGCTCATTTACATTTCCCTTATTTTTCTTAAAATAAGCCAGCCGGTTAACCTTTGCTGAGCCAGTGTCCTCTATTAAAACATATACATTCAATTCAGATACCATAATACATGTACATTTCTCTTCATTTCAGCAGGGTGCACTGTTGATACAATTTAACACAATTAACACAAGCAACGCTCACAAATACATTTTCAGCACAAGCATCTGTACAGATCAGTTTAATATACTAATGACTTACAAAATTCCAGCTAGCTGTGCTGGCACAAGTCATACATCCACTGCTATACTTCTCTCTGGCATGGCAGGCAGTACCTCATATCGTGACACAGGATGATACCCTTGAGTTCAACTATGTTTAAATCACCTTAGATTGAGTCACTTACCATATTTTAGCAAGCTATAGGTTACCATCAATGTCTCAAGAATCCTGCAACTCTTATCTAGACCTACCAGAAGCACTTTTGAGCTACCCAAACACTCTTATTAATGGGAGACTTTAACTACCTCTCTATAGACTGGGAAACATATACTACCTTCAACTTGCAGGCACAAGGTTTCTTGGACTGTATTAACACAAATGCCCTTGATCAGTTAGTGCACACTTCAACCAGAGGTTCAAACATACTGGACCTTGTTCTTACCAATATGGGAGAGTGCTGCACCCACCCATGTTACATCCTCACTGATGAGGTTGAATCACAAAGCTGTCTCATTCAAACCAAAAATCAACTTGGAAAATCCAGCAAAACTTGTAACTGTTAGAAACTGTTCTAAAGAAGACTACATCATATTAAGTGACAGTTTGTCAAAATTCAATATCCCACCCAACTCAAAGTTTTACAACAACCTATGCAGAATTATTCACAGAAACAGTGTACAAACATGTAAATGGCTGCATAGAGACTGCTGTACTTACCAGAAGTAACCCCAAAACAAACTACACTGTTGGAATCCTGGTCTTAATAGGGTATATAACAAAAGGAAAAGTGTCATGGACAAAGTCAGAACAACTCTGTTAATGATAAGAGCTCACTAATAAAATTAAACAGGAAACTAAGAGGACTAATTAAATCTAACAAGGTCAATTATGAGGTCAAGATAGGCTAAAGACAACAACAAGGCCTTCTACAGCTACGTCCAAAACCTCATAGGTAACATGCAACTGTGTGCAGAACTGGTAGTAAATGGTAACATCTTCACTGAACAGAGTGACACAGTGAATCTGCAAGCTGACAAATTCAGTTCAAACTTTAATCTCCCACTACCCCCACCACCCCTTGTGAAATTCCTACCAGCATAACCCCCCTCAAACTATTAGCAGGGAGTAGGTCATAGCGATGCTCATTAAGACTAAAAACATGGTCTCAGTGGGCCCAACAATATCCAAGGTTGCCTCCTAAATAGTCTAAAACAGGACTACTTGAGTCACTTTTCAATTACAGCCTCAAAACAGGCTATGTACCAAGCAAATGGAGGATGGGAACAGTTATTCCCCTTCACAAGGGTGGACCATTAACCAACCCCAGAAACTACAGCCCTATTAGTATGACTAGTCTAATAAGCAAAGCCATGGAATGTACTACCATAGAAATGAACAACAAAGAAATTGTCAACCTGCAGAGATTGGACACATCCCAGTTTGGTTTTGTCAAAGGAAATAGTTGCCTACTTAACCTGGTAGAATTTTTTGTAAAGGAATTCAAAGCAACGGATGAAGGGAAAATGATGCAATCCACCTACATAGACCTGGCTAAGACATTTGATACAATACTGCACTCAGGCATTGTGGACAAACTCACCATGCTAGGCATAAATTCCTACACAACACACTGGATTGCCAGCTGGCTTACAGATAGGACCCAAGAAGTCAGGATTGGTAAGACCACTTCCACCAAGAGGCAGGTCACCAGTGGAATACCATAAGGTTCCATGCAGGGCCCACTCCTGTTTGGCATCCACTTCTTGGAGGTCAAGCCTAATGTCAAGGGCCTCTCACCGAGTTCACAGAAAACTACAAATTGGGAGGTATCATAAATTTCCTCATGAGAATAACATCCTGCAAGAGGGTCTAGCACAAACAACTGACTGGTGTCAAAGTCATGGATTAAAACTCAATGAAGGTAAGTGCATTATAGTGCCTTTTGTTAAAGCATCTACCCAGGCAAATTACACCATTGATAAGACACCTCTAAGAGTTGACCTGGTAGTTAGAGATCTGAGAACATATTTGGACATGTTCTGGAAGAGGCTGTCTATTCATGTGAGGCACAGTCCATCCCTAACCCCATTCAAATGTAACCTTGACTATTGAATAGGAATAGGAAATTGAATTGATGGCTGGCCCCATATCTCTTATAGACAGACAGTAAACATTCCCTAACTAACATTAGATGGGTAATCATAAATTCATCCTTGGGCTGGCCTTCATGTCTCTGTTAGACAGAGGCTGACAGTAAACATTCCCTAACTAACATACCTTCCCACATAGCATTTTAGCAGCCTCCTAATTAACATACCCCCCAAATAAGATGTGCATGGTACAGAAGGATGCAACTGGGTTGGGTTGTGTGGCTGGGCTTGTGGGGGGCCTGGTAGTTGTTGGCCTAGTGCACTTCACTGAAGAAAATTATTGCTTTATTTCATGAGATGCACTTTCATCATCATTGAATGAAGTAAGTCATTGAAGTGTAGAGTGTTACGTGCAGCGGTGTAAATGAATGTGTGTGTTTCATTCACTTACTTTGCTAATGGGAAGCACTGTATGTGTTTTTCTGAGATCAGAAGACATGTTGCGTGATCTTACAGTTGGTATATTTAAATTTGCAGGGATGCAACGGTGTAACCAACCCATGACTGGAGTGAAAAACACTATTTTTATTTTGTAAGCAAACAGTCACTACTGCTCCAAATAATACTCATCTAAGATCATAATAATAATAATAATAATAATAATAATACATACTTCCTATAAAATCAGTGCTGAACATAAATTTCAGTCTAATATTACAAGTCAGTAAGCTATTAATCTTTTATTTTTTTACATCTTCATGTAAATCAGCTGTCATATTAGTATATAAACATCAGAATCATATAGTCAGTTGGATTAATCTCATAATTTCAAATAAATGAAAATCCATTTTTTGTCATTTAAAGTCACACAGAATAACATAATATCAGCATGCATAATATTAATAAAGCTAATCACCGTGGTCATGTTTTAAATCTGTCACTTTTAATATGTATTTGCATTACATGTAACATTCTGATTATGCTCCAAAATCTTCAGAAAGATAAACTATTTGTACAAAGCTGCAATGTGAGACCCCAGCAGCATTCAAAGGTGGATAACAGATTTTATTAAGCATCTTTGAACTCTGTTCTGATTGAGTCTCATGCCGCATCACACACACACACACACACAATAACTTTTAAAAGCTGTAATGCACTTCTCACTGACACATGTACATCACAAAAAACATAGGTGATAGGGTGAAGTGCAACTTTAAGTCTGTATAGCAGTGCTAAGTTTGTTAATCCTTCAAGTCTGTATTCACTCTCCTACATTTTTCTGTTAACTAGTAGTACATCACGGTGGCTAAAGCTCCATATACTGCAAAGAATTATGATTCAGTTCTTCCAGTCATTCTGAACATGGATATCAAAATTTGCATTGTCCTCATGGTATATTTCTCGACATTCATGTCTTAAAACCTACAGGTTGGTAATGATCAGAGACCTGATGATAATCCTGTGTCTTATATGCAAGAAAATAAATCAATCACATCTATAGTGATAATGATTTTGGGAACAAAATTTTCAGGGCTAGATACTGGATATTTAGAAAGGAAACACCACGAATCCTTAACCATATGTGGGATTAGTGTATAAATGTTCTTTAAAGTTGTATCAATAAACTTGCCCATCTTAAAAGTTTTCGATTCACTACCCGAAACTATGGGTCTCATCATCACAATTTTTATGAATCTTAGGAATGCCCACCATAGTGGCTAACTTGGGATATTCCACTTTTATATATTTATAAATCACGTTGGTAATTCTTCCATCCAATAGAAATTCTTCTATATAAGAATCTATCCTACAGTAGGCAAATAGCTTTGAAACGAATGAAACTTTTATTATAAAACCAGTTTAACAAACAATTTTGGCTAGCGCTTTCACCTAATGGCTTCCTCAGGCCGTTATAACAGAACTGGTAAAGCAAACAATATATAACTTCAGGATTTCAAATTTCCTGATGTCACATCCTGTCTTATATTAGAATATTTAGTAGCTATCCATATATTGCCGTTACATGGTACGACATTTCCAATTACTAATTTCTATTTACTGGTACATTTTTATTCTGGTATATAACTAATAGAATAGTATTGTTTATTGTATGTACCATTTAAAATACACTTAGACAACAGTAATAAAGAAATATACTTGTTGATGTCACATCCTGTAGTGAATTTCGTTAATATATTAGTATAACAGTAATACAAGGTATCGCAAAGTCATGTAAATGTTTGCATTTCCATAAAGTTAAAATAACCTTCGGTTTAAGCACTACATATAAAACACTCATACAAAATGGTTTAATAAATATATATTGATCATACACACTATATATGATATAAAAACAAGAATAATAAAATACTTTAATGAATATACATAACTACAGTATGGGTATATATATCACAACTGTTTTGTACACATATTAAACTACTGTTTTATTTAAATTAGTTCATATATTTCATGGTGCTTTCTATAACCATTGAAGCTTAATAAAGTAAACCATTCGTATGTGATAACTTCTAAAACAGCAGCATAAAGGTCGGCAGCATGAAAATCGTAGCAGCGGAGAAATTATACATAGCTACAATTCACGCATATATGTCACAGCTATTATGCGCACATATTGAACTATTATTTTGTTAAAGCTATTTGAATTAGTTGGTTTTCTTTGTGGAACTTGCTGTAACCATCAAAACTTAATTAAATAGACCATTCATATATAAAAAACTTCTGGATCAGAGGAATAAAAATCAGCAGCATGAAAGTCAAAGCAATAAAAAGTTATATATTGTGTCATTTATATCTCACTGTATACATCTACTGTGTGTTACACAATCTCTTCTCTATAATGGGAGCGGACAGTTATACAACAATATGAAATTTATTTATTAATAGTATCTATATCAGTTTTAAGTTCGTATATCTATAATAATCATTTTTGGGTCCATCCCAAATATTTGTAGGACTTTTGCTTATTCATATATACTACGTGTATCTTGAATATATGTAAGAAACATAAATATATAAAAATGTAGAATATGTACGGGAAGCTTTGACCCGATCTGATCCATTGCTGTAACAATGTTCGCTTTTATGCCTAAAATATATGTAGGTAAAAACAACTCATTAATCCACTAAGATAAAATAAAAATAAATATGATAAGGTACTGGGTCATATGACATAACAAGTATTGAATAATAAATCTGCGTGCTACTGCATCAGTGGTAGTTGTAAACATTCACCACTCAGGATTATAGTATATATACATATGCAATAAAAGTGCCGCTAATGTTAAATAAATAAAATTTGGGACTATCGAAGTTTCCAAGAGCTTAGATATATCACCTCTTAAATCGACTTCTTATAGCAGTAAAAGTATTTTTATTTTAATTAATGTAGAGGGAGATATGAAAAATGTTTTATTTATTTTTATTCATTGTTTATTTTTTACTTTCCATTTAGAACAAATTAATTAATATTTTTACAATACAATAATATAATATACAGTTTATGACTAAGAAAGTCCATATCATATTCTATAGCAAATACGCCTAATTTGTTCTAAATATTTATTTTTATTTTAGTGGATTAATGAGTTGTGTCTTCTCCTATATATATTTTAGACATAAAAGCGCACATAGTTATAGTCAAGGATTAGATCGGGTCAAAGCTTTCCATACATATTTTACACTTTCACATATATATATATATTTTACATACATCCAAGATACACGTAGTGTACATGAATAAGTAAAAGCTTTATAAATATCTGGGATGGACTCAAAAATGATTATTATATATATAGGAACTTTAAATTAATATATACACCATTAATAATTAAATTCTACATTGTTGTACAACTGTCCGTTCCTATTATAGAGAAGATATTGTGTAACATAATGTAGATGTATATAGTGAGATATAAATGACATAACGTAGAAATTTTTATTGCTATGACTTTCATGCTGCTGATTCTTATGCCGCTGATCCAGAAGTTTTATATATGAATGGTTTATTTAATTAAGTTTTGATGGTTACAGCAAGTTCCATAAAGAATACCAACTAATTCAAATAGCTTTAACAAAATAGTAGTTTAATATGTGCGCATAATAGCTGTGATATATATGCGTGAATTGTAGCTATGTATAATTCTTTCGTTGCTACGATTTTCATGCTGCCGATCTTTATGCTGCTGATTTAGAAGTTATCACATATGAATGGTTTATTTCATTAAGCTTCCATGGTTATAGAAAGCACCATAAAGTATATGAACTAACTTGAACAGAACAGTAGTTCAATATGTGTACAAAATAGTTGTGACATATATACCTATACTGTAGTTACGTATATTTACTAAAGTATTTTATTATTCTTGTTTTTAAATCATATATATTGTGTTTGATCAATATATATTTATTAAATCACTTTGTATGAGTGTTTTATATATAGTGCTTAAACCGAAGGTTATTTTAACTCTATGGAAATGCAAACACATACATGATTTCGCGATACCTTGTATTATTGTTATACTAATACATCAACGAAATTCACTACAGGATGTGACATCAACAAGTATATTTCTTTATTATTATTCTTTATTATTATTTTCTAAATGGTATATACAATAAATAATACAATTTTATTAGCTTTATATTAGAATAAAAATGTACTAGTAAATAGAAATCTGTAATTGGAAATTTCGTATTATGTATCGGTAATATATGGATAGCAACAAATATTCTAATATGAGACAGGATGTGACATCAGGAAATTTGAAATCCTGAAGTTATATATTGTTTGCTTTACCAGTTCTGTTATAACGGCCTGAGGAAGCCATTAGGTGAAAGCGCTAGCCGAAATTGTTTGTTAAACTGGTTTTATAATAAAAGTTTTGTTCGTTTTAAAGCTATTTGCCTGCTTTATTCGTATGAGAACAGAAGTGTTGGAACTTTTTGTTACGGATTGCAGTTTTATCATTAACTGGAATTATTCGTTTTGGAACTACTTGTTTTGGATTGTTTTGATTTTATTATTTGGAGAAATCTGGTAGTGAACACGCTTGGTGAAGTGAACACTGACTGGGCGAGTTGGTTCAATATCTGCACACCACAACGGAGATGTGAATACAGCCTTGGTGTGCATTCCTTTACAAACCAGGTACTGTTGAGCTTACAAACTGCCTTATACTCTAGCGCAATATATCTCTTATGAAACTTTTTACAACTGTTTAGTGAACACGCTTGGTGAAGTGAATACTGACTGGGCGAGTTGGTTTAATATCTGCACACCACAACGGAGTTGTGAATACAGCCTTGGTGTGTATTCCTTTACAAACCAGGTACTGTTGAGCTTATAAATTGCCTTATACTCTAGCGCAATATATCTCTTATGAGACTTTTTACAACTGTTTATTCAAAGCATAGTTGCACATTTAGTGCCACTAACATATTAAGACTCTTCAACAGTTATAACTAGAATTTATATCAGCCCTAACACCAGTCATTTCTTTTTTAACTATTTTTATTTTGTTTAGTTTGACTGATTTCTGATGATGATTGTTTCAATAGTTTCTAAAGTACTGAATTATGGATCTAGTGAAAGACATGCATCCATACCTGGGCTTTTTTCAGGCAGAGATTTAGAATGGCATGACTTACAGCTCCAGCTTCAGTTGAGACAGGTTGTGTTTTGTTGTTGTTTCTTATTAAGCTAAGTTTGTTTTCCATGAAAGCCAGACTCTTGTAATTAATATTTGTAGTACATCCAGCATGCTGATTATGCTCTAAAATCTGCAGAAGGTTTGTACATCTTCATGTGGTGTTACTTGACCTTTGGTTAGTTTATCAGTTAAATTAGTTGATTTACTTTGTATCTACTTGCAACGCTATTTAAGATCTTGGTTGTTTTCAGTTTATGATTTACAGGTATTTACAACTACTACTAGCTTACAGTTCATATTCTGGGGTCTTTATGGTTTACTGTACAGCAATTCAAATGTGTATTATTAAAAAAAAAAAATCTTTATTAAACCATAGTGATAGTGCAATATTAATATAACAGAATCTTCCAAGTCAGATATCAAAAATGGAACATTCACGTACGCGAAATAATATCCATCTAACCTTTGGATACATCATTCACGCCTTCATCTTTAAACTTGATCATAATAATAATAATAATAATAATAATATGTATAATAGTACATACTTCCTATATATAAAATCAGTGCTGAACATAAATTTCAGTCTAATATTACAAGTCAGTAAGCTACTAATCTTTTTATTTTTTACATCTTCATGTAAAATCAGCTGTCATAGTATATAAACATCAGAATCATATAGTCAGTTGGATTAATCTCACTTAATTTCAAATAAGTAAATCCATTTTTGTCATTTAAGAATCACACAGAATAACATAATATCAGAATGCATGTAATAAAGCTAATCACCGTGGTCATGTTTTAAACCTGTCACTTTTAATATGTATTTGCATTACATGTAACATTCTGATTATGCTCCAAAATCTTCAGAAAGATAAACTATTTGTACAAAGCTGCAATGCTTGAGAGACCCCAGCAGCATTCAAAAGGTGGATAACAGATTTTTATTAAGCATCTTTGAACTCTGTTCTGATTGAGTCTCATACGCATCCACACACACACACACACACACACACACACACACACACGCCTTGCAGCACACACACACACTGACCATCAGAGGGCTGCATCCAAGAAGCATTTTGCATAACTTTTAAAGCTGTAATGCACTTCTCACTGACACGTAACACATCACAAAAGAAAAACATAGGTAGTAGGGTGAAGTCGTAGCAGCTTTAGAATCTGTATAGCAGTGCTAAGTTTGTTAATCCTTCAAGTCTGTAAAAGCGGCTTCACTCTCTACATTTTTTTTCTGTTAACTAGTAGTACATCCGCGGTGGCTAAAGCTCCATATGCAAAAAGAATTATGATTCAGTTCTTCCAGTCATTCTGAACATGGATATCAAAATTTGCGTTGTCTCATGGGTATATTTCTCGACATTCAATGTCTTAAAACCTACAGGTTGGTAATGATCCAGAGACCTGATGATAATCCCTGTAATCTTGTATCAACATAGATTGGAACTGTTCAGCCTCCCTTCCTAATAGGGTCATCTGCAAATTAATATTCCTGTCATGTTTATTGTCCGCAAATGGGGATGCAAGAAAATAAATCAATCACATCTATAGTGATAATGATTTTGGGAACAAAATTTTCAGGGCTAGATACTGGATATTTAGAAACACGAATCCTTAACCATATGTGGGATTAGTGTATAAATGTTCTTTAAAGTTGTATCAATAAACTTGCCCATCTTAAAAGTTTTCGATTCACTACCCGAAACTATGGGTCTCAGGGGGGGATCATCACAATTTTTATGAATCTTAGGAATGCCCACCATAGTGGCTAACTTGGGATATTCCACTTTTATATATTTATAAATCACGTTGGTAATTCTTCCATCCAATAGAAATTCTTCTATATAAGAATCTATCCTACGGTAGGCTATATGCAATTGATTCCTAGAAATAGTAGCATAATTCACTGTATTATGCAAGATATCGTAAATTTTTTGTGTATATTTCATACTATCATAAATGGCAATGCCCCCCCCCCCTTTGTCAGGTTTCATCAATCTTATAGCTTTGTTACTTCTTAAAAATTGGAGTAAGTCTCTTTCTTCTAAAGTCAAATTGCTAAATTCATCCGACTTACTAGCTTGGTTGTAAACACTATAGATCTCCCTAGTGACAACCTTGTCAAAGCTGTCAATAATAGGATGGTTCAGAGGTGTGAACTTACTCCTAATAGACAAATTAGAATCCTTCGTGTCTTCATTATCATAATTTTTACCATTTAAAATATTTTTATCTTTAAAATAAACTTCCAAATTAATTTTCCTGATGTATTTTTTAAAATCTATTAATACATCAGTTAACGAAAACTTGGGATTGGGTTTAAATTTCAACCCTTTCTCCAATAGATTAAAATATACTTTGTCTATTTTCAAGTCCGTATAATTGTAAATGTAAAAATGCCGATGAGATAGAACATTACCTTTGACTTTGATCGGATTATCTACTTCAAATCTATCGTCATCCGAAAGTCTGTCTTCTAATGCATGAATATGTGTGTGTACTAAATCAGTTGCATTCCCATTGTCTGTTGAAAACATCCTACGGGCATTCACCCTTACTACTTTCTCCTGGTGTAGACCCTTGACCCCCTGCTCTGATATGGGGGATAGTTGGGTCTCAAATTTGCCCGAAAATCCAATCGGGGTTGAATACCTTGGTTTACTTCATCCTCAAAATGGGTGTGAACGACATCCCTTCACAGTCGTGTGTCAAACACTCTCGTTGACTCTCTTCAAAATTTCTTTTCGACACATCTGTTTTTAGGTATTGTTCCCTATCCCTCTTTATTTTATCAAATTTCCTCTTACATAAAGTGTTAGCCCATTTTTTAGCTTCTATGTATTGTTTATTATACAATTTTTCCCAATCTTTAAAAAGTAGGTCATTAACTATTTGTGTGTTCAATACTTCCACCTCATGGATGGACTTACTTAGTCTCTCATCATGGTATTTCATAAGTAAACTAATGTAATTAAAACCACACTTGTCAAAAAAGTCATTAAATTCTTTGATACCCTCATCAGTCAAATCAATGCCTAAGGGTAACTTAAAAAATCTTAACCCTTTAGGGACTATCTTGTCATCTATACATTTCTGTAAATACATATTATCAACTTTAAGTCCATTGATGGTCTTAAGCTTCTTCCCCAGGGAATAAATCATACTCTTCAGGTTAACAGTCTCACTTCTGTTGATTCGACTAGATGTGGGTGCCACCCTGTCAAATACTTCATTGTTGTCAACAAGGAAATCGAAAGAAAGGAATTGGTTAAATAAGTCTGTGCCATCAACTCTAGTGGTGGACCCCACCACTGGATGTGGTATATTGTGGTGTTTGTCAGACTCATTCAAATTAACCCTGTTGGCAGTCACAGTCGAATAAGTCTTGTTGGGTGGCAACCTCTTAGGTGTTGTTCCAATTCTCTTGGCCTCTAAGTCGTAGTCATATATGGAAAAGTCAAAAGTGAAGTCTGATATATTGATGTTGCTACTAGATAAAGGGTCTGTAATGTCCAAGCCTTGATGTGGACTTGTGTGTATGGATTTCTGACCATTGGGAATGTCAAAACTGTCATTGGAATGCTCACCCAAATGGTCAGACAAATTATCATTACAACCATTTAACTTGCCCTTGTCAACTTCTCCATTTAAAATTAAATCATTAACATGTCCATTGTTAGTCGAATTGGATTTTCCTTTACTTTTAACCACTGGACATTGTAACACTTGTAAAGAATTGGCCACTCTGCTCTTTAAGCCATAAGTGTTGTTAGCGGATACAGATAAATCACGCTGTTTAGGTTCCACATCCCCCTGCAACAATCTCAAGACTAATGCGGTTAACTGTTTGACCTCACCTCTCAGTTCAGACAGTTCAGAATTGAATGCTACCATTGCGTTTTTGTAGTCCGATACTGTATCGTTGTGAACCACAGGCGCTGGATTCTCTAGAAGGTGTGTGCTGTTGGCTCGCGAAGCCGGAGTAAATACGACATCAGAATCCAAAACAAAGGTGTACAAACCACTGAATCCTCGGTACCAACCAAAACAGGTCCATAGACAACACTCTGATTCTTTAAATTGCAAGTTTAATCCACATACGCCAAATACACAAACACAAAAGAAACATAAAAAACTAACATGGTACTCAAGGACAAACAAAACGCTGAGAGCAGTTTAGCGCTTTCAACCAATTCAAAATGGTCTTCTTCAGAACTACAAGTGTAAGCATTCAATCCATTTAAATTAACTTTTTGGCGCCTAATGATATGACATGTCTTAAAGGCACTACGCCAAATATCTGTCAAAAAATGCTTTGTTTGCAACAAAAATTGCGTCAATACATTTTTACACCATGATTATTACATCAAAAACAAATAAAGTCTCGTATGAACACACAAAATGTATCAATTCATGAAATAATAAACGGACTTGATGTTGGGCTGTTGTTAGCCCACACACATCCTTGTGTTGAATATATATATTTGTGTACATATATATATATTTTTTAGTGTAATTTTTAATTCATATTTTAGTATTTGCAATAGGAATTATTTACATATTATTTAGCATAGTAGGTAAGATATATGCTTAGCTATATTATTTTGACATTGTTATTATCAGTCTATAGCTTAGTCATATAGATTTTTGACATACTTGCCTGCTATATTATTTAGGTTTTTTTAACATACAGGTTTACATTAAGCAAGGTTTGCACATCATATACATCATATATGTTCTTATTGTGATTTATTATTTATACCATTTTGTGGTGTAAGATCTAATATTTTAATTGTTTTAACTGATATAATATAAATAATTAATCAAGTCCGTTTATTTCATGAATTGATACATTTTGTGTGTTCATACGAGACTTTATTTGTTTTTGATATAATAATCATGGTGTAAAAATGTATTGACGCAATTTTTGTTGCAAACAAAGCATTTTTTGACAGATATTTGGCGTAGTTAAAGCATATCATTAAAGTTAATTTAAATGGATTGAATTACACTTGTAGTTCTGAACTTATTGGCTAAACTGCTCAGCGTTTTTTGCATGTTAGTAGTTTATGTTTCTATTTAGTGGTTGTCGTTGTTGGTATGTGGATTAAACTTGCAATTTAAAGAATCAGAGTGTTGTCTATTGGACCTGTCTTAGGGGAATAGTGGTTTTACCTTGTTTTGGATTCTGATTCTCGCGCCCAATCAGCTGTTAACATGTCGGCAAAAGTCATTCTGAACTGTCTGAACTGAAGGTCAAACTAATGAAATGTTGAACACATGCTAGGCGTAATTTACAAGTGTTACAATGTCCAGTGGTTTAAAGGAAAATCCAATAACAATGGACATGTTAATGATAAAATTTGAAGGGCGTTAAATGGTTTAATGATAATTTGTCTGACCATTTGGGTGAGCATTCAATGACAGTTTTGACATTCCCAATGGTCGAAATCCATACACACAAGTCCACATCAAGGCTTGGACATTACAGACCTTTTCTGTAGCAACATCAAATGACTTACTTTCCTTAATTAGACAGGAATTGGAACAAAACAGAGGTTGCCACCCAACAAGATTCTGTGACTGCCACAGGTTTTGAAGTCTGACAAACACCACAATAATCCAGTGGTGGGTCCACCACTAGTTGATGGCACAGACAACCAATTCTTCTTTCAAATGAAGTATTTGACTCACCTCGAATGAGACTGTTAACCTGAAGAATATTTGGCAGCCAATGACTTAAAGTTGATAATATGTATTACAATGTATAGATAAAACCAAGGTTAAGAATACAGAGATTGATATCAAAGAATTTAATGACTTTGACAAGTGGTTATTATTAATGGCAAAATAGAATAAAAATGTACCAGTAAATAGAAATTAGTAATTGGAAATGTCGTACCATGTAGCGGTAATATATGGATAGCTACTAAATATTCTAATATAAGACAGGATGTGACATCAGGAAATTTGAAATCCTGAAGTTATATATTGTTTGCTTTACCAGTTCTGTTATAACGGCCTGAGGAAGCCATTAGGTGAAAGCGCTAGCCGAAATTGTTTGTTAAACTGGTTTTACAATAAAAGTTTTGTTCGTTTTAAAGCTATTTGCCTGCTGTATTCGTATTAGAACAGAAGTGTTGGAACCTTTTGTCACGGATTGCAGTTTTATCATTAATTGGAATTATCCATCTTGGAATTACCTGTTTTGGATTGCTTTGATTTTATTATTTGGAGAAACCTGCTAGTGAACACGCTTGGTGAAGTGAATACTGACTGGGCGAGTTGGTTTAATATCTGCACACCACAACGGAGTTGTGAATACAGCCTTGGTGTGCATTCCTTTACAAACCAGGTACTGTTGAGCTTACAAACTGCCTTATACTCTAGCGCAATATATCTCTTATGAAACTTTTTACAACTGTTTAGTGAACACGCTTGGTGAAGTGAACACTGACTGGGCGAGTTGGTTCAATATCTGCACACCACAACGGAGATGTGAATACAGCCTTGGTGTGTATTCCTTTATAAACCAGGTACTGTTGAGCTTATAAACAGCCTTATACTCTAGCGCAAAAAAAATTTTATGAGACTTCCTACAACTGTTTATTCAAAGCATAGTTGCACATTTAGTGCCACCAACATATTAAGACTCTTCAACAGTTATAACTTGAATTTATATCAGCCCTAACACCAGTCATTTCTTTTTTAACTATTTTTATTTTGTTTAGTTTGACTGATTTCTGATGATGATTGTTTCAATAGTTTCTAAAGTACTGAATTATGGATCTAGTGAAAGACATGCATCCATACCTGGACTTTTTTCAGGCAGAGATTTAGAATGGCATGACTTACAGCTCCAGCTTCAGTTGAGACAGGTTGTGTTTTGTTGTTGTTTCTTATTAAGCTAAGTTTGTTTTCCATGAAAGCCAGACTCTTGTAATTAATATCTGTAGTACATCCAGCATGCTGATTATGCTCTAAAATCTGCAGAAGGTTTGTTCATCTTCATGTGAATTGTTATGACCTTTGGTTAGTTTTATCAGTTAAATTAGTTGATTTACTTTGTATCTACTTGCAACTATTTAAGATCTTGGTTGTTTTCAGTTTGTAAATTTACAGGTATTTACAACTACTAGCTTACAGTTCATATTCTGGGGTCTTTATCGTTTACTGTACAGAAATTCAAATGTGTATTATTAAAAAAAAAAAATCTTTATTAAACCATAGTGATAGTTCAATATTAATATAACAGAATCTTCCAAGTCCAGATATCAAAAATGGAACATTCACATGCACGAAATAATATCCATCTAACCTTTGGATACATCATTACGCCTTCATCTTTAAACTTGATCATAATAATAATAATAATAATAATAATAATAATAATAGTACATACTTCCTATAAAATCAGTGCTGAACATAAATTTCAGTCTAATATTACAAGTCAGTAAGCTACTAATCTTTTATTTTTTTACATCTTCATGTAAATCAGCTGTCATATTAGTATATAAACATCAGAATCATATAGTCAGTTGGATTAATCTCATAATTTCAAATAAATGGAAATCCATTTTTTGTCATTTAAAGTCACACAGAATAACATAATATCAGAATGCATAATATTAATAAAGCTAATCACCGTGGTCATGTTTTAAACCTGTCACTTTTAATATGTATTTGCATTACATGTAACATTCTGATTATGCTCCAAAATCTTCAGAAAGATAAACTATTTGTACAAAGCTGCAATGTGAGACCCCAGCAGCATTCAAAGGTGGATAACAGATTTTATTAAGCATCTTTGAACTCTGTTCTGATTGAGTCTCATGCCGCATCACACACACACACACACACACACACACACACACACACACACACACACACACACACTGACCATCAGAGAACTGCATCAGAAGCATTTTATAACTTTTAAAAGCTGTAATGCACTTCTCACTGACACATGTACATCACAAAAAAACATAGGTGATAGGGTGAAGTGCGTAGCAGCTTTAAGTCTGTATAGCAGTGCTAAGTTTGTTAATCCTTCAAGTCTGTAAAACGCTTCACTCTCCTACATTTTTTCTGTTAACTAGTAGTACATCACGGTGGCTAAAGCTCCATATACTGCAAAGAATTATGATTCAGTTCTTCCAGTCATTCTGAACATGGATATCAAAATTTGCGTTGTCCTCATGGTATATTTCTCGACATTCATGTCTTAAAACCTACAGGTTGGTAATGATCAGAGACCTGATGATAATCCTGTGTCTTATCAACATAGATTGGAACTGTTCAGCCTCCCTTCCTAATAGGGTCATCTGCAAATTAATATTCCTGTCATGTTTATTGTCCGCAAAAATGAATGTTTCAGTTATGAAGAAATCTCCATCTTTTCTTATTCACCTGAGGAATAATACAATAAGCTCTTCAAGATGCAATCTGGTTACAGGTGCTTTCCTTCCACTCTCTAAAAACCCTCAGTATGAGTACAGGTAAACATTTCTTAGCCTGTTGCCAGTGCACAACTGCATGAAACTTCCCGACTTAGCTTCCCCATCTCTCTCTCTTCCATAAAACTAACCGGTGAATGTGAAAAATGACATCTCAGTGAAAATCAGCATCAGACTTCTCTTGCCTTATGTCATGTTACATATCTCACTTCTCAAACTATTTATTGAGGATTTTGCAGAAGAATAGAGGGATAAAGCCTTGACTATGGCCCAAGCACCCCAAGTTCAGTTAGTGGCAAAGATGATTGACAGCACAGGTGGGGTGGATGGGCATGCCCATCCTGGGAGGCGAGTGCAACTCAGCACATATTTGCATGGTTTCTTTAACTGATGAAAAATAGGGAACACCCACATATGTGTTACCTGAGATGACTGCAATGTCTTGATTGGGGGGGGGGGGGGGTTGGACTAATTAAAAAAAATGCACCTAGCCTCTACCTAGCATGATATGATTGCCTTAGAGGGAAGGAGAGCTGAGTAGTTTCTTAGCCTGAATTAATTTACAGTCCATCCTGATACACAGATGTCCCCAGTCAAGGTGGACTGAAGCTGAACCCTCAGACCTTCGGGACAAGAACAGCTCCCCTCAATAGCAGCTTAATAACTGAGCAAAGACAGGGGTCACAAACTCTTCTGTGGCTGCTTGGGTGATGGGCCCCTCCAGTCAGTTCTCTTGGGTTCAGGTATGGCCTCTGTACTTGAGATGAGATCAAGATCTATGGAAAGAACATGCTGATGGTTGGCAAGCACAGATACAAGTAAGGACTTAGAAAAGTGTACATCCTAAAAATTCTGCTTGATACTTCAACTGCAATCAAATACATTGTTATCTTTCTGTATTTATCTAGACCCAACATAAAGTTAAGAGTGAATAGCTAGTTTTAAGTACACAGCATTTTATACCTTGCCTGAGCTTTCCTTAAAACAATTCTTGGTCACTTCCAGAGAAGTTAGCCACACTCTTTGAGAAATGATGGCTGGCCTGAGAGGCGTACTTATATAATGACACTGGAGGCTAAACTTTCACATACAAGTGCACAGCAGGTTGTCAAAACCATGCACATATCACCCACCTTATGTAGCACACAACACACATACACACACACACACACACACACACACACACACACACACACACACACACACACACACACACACACACACACACACACACACACACACACACACACACACACACACACACACACACACACACACACACAGACTAATGTATGGTGAGACACTTAAAAGCAATCTTGCTAAACAACAAAGATTGCCTAGAACACCCATTGTAAAAGTTATGCCTCAGCAAGCCCAAAGGCACTCAGAAAAAATATCACCTAACAACAGACATACTGTCACTCTCAGGGGAGCCCTAAACAATAAGCCCCTAAGGTGAGCAAACATACTTCCGAGGACTCTCATCTTAGGAGACTCCATTGTAAGCTGTACTGATATCCCTCTAAACAGGCTGAACAAAGAGAAGATAATTGTTAGCTGCTTATCTGGAGCCAGGATCTGCCAAAACACACAGACACACAGACACACACACACACACACACACACACACACACACACACACACACACACACACACGCACGTCATTACACCACAGGTACCAGTATGATTCCATCATATTCCATGTAGGTGTAAATGACCAGATGTACCTCCCTAGACTATATGAAGAGAGACATTATGTGCCTTCCAAGCTATGTGTGTCAGTCTGGTATGAGCCTTGCACTGAGCAACATATTACCATCATCAAGGGTGATGCCACAATATGAGCCAAAAATTATTTATTTCAACAACTGGCTGTCTTCTGGGTGTCATTCTAAGGGGATCCAATATTTGTCAACTTGGATGACATGGTTAACAGTCCACGTTGCTTTGCCAAGGATGGTCTGCACCTTCCTTTCCCTAGACTTTTGAATACTGGCTAAAAATGTATCCACCTTTTTTAGACAATGCCAAATTGACAAACCTACTGACATAGTAAAATGAATTCAGTTGAACCTCAAAGTGTTGCTACTCAATTCCAGGAGCCTAAATAAATAAATAAAAAACACTACAGTCCCTCCAAACCCTCCCCACACTCAAAAATATAGACATTTGTGTAGTTACCAAGACATGGTTTAAAGCTGCAGAGTACCCTGGCAGTGCAAAAGTTTCAGTGCCTTCCACATGTTTAGACCAGTAGCTGCACAGAAGAGGGCTAAAGGTAGAGGTGTCTTAATATACATCAATAACAAGCGTACCTCTAAGTAGCCAAACAGGATGACATGCTGCAATTCTTCCACGTACAGATCACCATAGACAAAATCCTCTACCATATTTTAGCCAGCTATAGGTCACCCTCCATGTCCCAAGAAGCTCACAATGCATACTTTCACCTACTGGAATCATTTACCATCCAACATAACGCCCTATTTAGGGGAGACTTTAATTATCCCTCTATAGACTGGGAATCCTACACGGCCTCAAATCTATAGGCACAGAGATTCTTGTAGTTTGTAAATACAAACGTCCTTGACCAAATAGTGACTATGCTAACTAGAGGCTTCAATCTACCGGACCTCATGCTTACTGTGATGATGCAAGGTATTGCCAGCTATGCCAGGAGAAGTAGGGCAGTGGATGTGTAACACATGCCAGCACAGCTACCTGGAATTTGAATTATATATCATTTGTATATCAAACTGATTTGTACAGATACCCGTGTTGAAAATGTATCTGTAACATTGATTGTGTTACAAATGTATCAACAGTGTGTCCTGCTGGGCAGAAAAGAAATATACATTTATATCAGACTGTACTGTTGTAAATATGATACTGGAAGAGAAGAGTTTAATCTCAGTCCAGCTAACTTTTAAAACTAGTAAGAAATTAAATTACTTAATTTAGGCCATAAAGATTGTATCTTACAGTTCTGACTGCAGACTGAGACAAAATGTCTGCCAGGGAATGGTTTATTAGCTCCTGTAGGAAGAGTGGGTGGTTTAATAGCTTCCAGATGCTATAACACATCTCAGTAAAGCTTTATGTGTGTATGGTAACACATATTGCTAAATTCTAGTTCAGTTTCTAGCAATGGGGATAGCATGGGAACCAGAAGTCAGATGACCAGATGTGTGTGATGTCATTCTGTAATCTAGGACAGAAATGATGTTTAATACTAGATGAGACTGAAGTCTCATAGCAGTCTGTTTCTGGAACCTGACAAAGAGGGACCCCTCACCTACTTCATCTTCCCTTGCTCTAGTAAGCGACCAGGGAATAGTAATTCTTTAGATCAGTCAGGAAAAAATAGTGAGATTAGTTAAGTACTGTTTTTCTGTATCTGTGTGAATCTATTCATCTGTGTTATTGTAATATTTCCCATGTCTGAAACGCTGGTGTTTATTGTAAATAGATATTTAGTATTTTCATGTCCTTTTATTACTTATTATTAATATATATTTAAACGTTTCATTGTGGCTGGTCCTTTAGAGAATATTTTAATATTTGAGAGTACTTATATCTATTTGGTGACTCTGTGGCCACTCCTGAAAGCCCTGCTGCAGTGGTCAAAGAATATCATTTGTATTAATATTAATGTCACTCAGTATAACTGGGCTCCCTTGTAACAGCCTTAGAGCTGGTTTTGAAGTGTCTGGTGGCAGTGTAACTACCTTACAGTCTGAGCAGAGCGGCATAGCTAGTAAACCTGTGCCAGCCTTTCTCAGGTGTGTGTGTGTGTGTGTGTGTGTGTGTGTGTGTGTGTGTGTGTGTGTGTGTGTATCAAATCTCAAAGAGTTTGTGTCAGCTGTTTGAGGCAGGGACACAGAGCACTGGTTTCACAGAGAGAGTGGTGGACGACTTGCCTTGGACACTTGGCTGAGGTCTCAACTCTAGAGTTGTGCCAGAGGGGAGTCTTATTATGGACCAGGAGGTAGACAGAGAAAGAAATCGAGAGCCCAGACTGAGTGTGTTCCCTGTGTGCCCTTAAGGGAAATTGTGCTTGATGCAGAGAGCTGCATCTGGAAATAATGGGTGTATCCATTTTTGTTCCAAGTGAACGTCCCTCTCCAGTGTCAGTGGTGAGGATTCAGGCTCCTTGCTTACTGGCCCAGAGTGGGGATGCTACACTTACAAATATGGGAAAATGCTGAACCCCCTCCCCCAATGTCTCGTCCTTCCTGGTAAGGTCTGACCATAAAGCTGTCTCCTTTGAAATCAAAATTAACTCTGTAATCCCATCAAAACCATAACAGTTACAAAGTATTCCAAGGTAAATTACATTTTATTAAGTGATGGTTTGTCAAAATTCAATGCTCCTCCAACCCAGAGAACACAATAGCCTATTCTGAATTGCTCTCAGAAGCTCTGTACAACCATGTCAATGTCTGTATTGAGGCTGCTGTACTTACCGGAAGTAAGCCCAGGACTAGTTGCAGAAACAGAACTACCTGGTGGCATCCCAGGATATACAACAAAAAGAAAAAAAATATGGCAAAAGTCACATATGGCAAAAGTCACAAAGGGTAATTCCCATAAAGATAAAAACTCTGTCATCAAAGTAAATAGGCAATTAAGAGGGCTAACTAGGTCAAGTAAAATAAATTTTGAGATTAAGCTAGTGTCCCAGGTGAAAGATAACCATAAGGCCTTCTACAGTTATGTCAGAAACCTCAAGGGCAGAACACAGCAATATGCTGAACTGGTGGTTAATGTTGCCACATTAACTGAGTCAGGCAATATAGAGAACCTGTTGGTGGACAAATTCAATTCCAACTTTACCCCTACCTCATCCTCAATGATCTACCCAAAAATACCCTCAAACATAACTTTTCCAAATATAACTATGGAGCATGTACTGGCTGCAGTCACTAAAGCCAAGAACATGGCTTCAATGAACCCTAATAACATTCCATGATGCCTCTTGATTACTCTAAAATATGGCCCCTGGAGTCATAATTTAACTACACCTTTAAAATAGGCTTTGTGCCACATGAATGGAGGACTGTAGCAGTCATCCCCCTTCATAAGGGAGGACCTTCAACAGATTCTAGAAACTACATACCCATTAGTCTGACTAGTCTTATTTATAAAGTCGTGGAAATAATTATCATGGAAATCATCAACAAGAATAGAAGAGAACTCCAGACACTGGATCCATCCCATTTTGGCTTTGCCAAAGGAAGGTCATGCTTACTGAATCTGGTGAACATCTTTGAAAAGCTCACTAAGGCAATGGATGAGGAGAAAACAGTGCATACTGCCTTCCTAGATCTGGATAAAGCATTTGATACAATACCTCACTCGGGCATTGTCAACAAACTTACTGAACTAGGTATAAACCCATTTATAACACATTGGCTAGCTAGCTGGCTCACTGATAACACCCAGGAGTTTACAGTTGGTGAGTTCACCTCCACAAAGAGGTCGGCCACCAGTGAAGTCCCCCAGGGCTGTGTGCTGGGCCCACTCCTATTTGGGATCTACTTCTCAGATGTCAAAAATACTGTCAATGTCCTCTGGCTAACCAAGTTCACAGATAATTGCAAACTGGGAACAGTCAGTGAATACCCCCCAAGATGAGAACACTCTTTAGGAAGGGTAATACTGAAAAACACTTGGTGCCAAAACCATGGCTTAAAACCCAGTACCAAGAAATGCATTATAGTACCTTTTGGGAAATCTGTCACCCAGACTAATTATGCCATCAATCAAACATCCTTAAACATTGATTTACTAGTCAGGAATCTTGGAAGTTGTGTAGATAATAACCTAGCCTTAGGCCAACATGTGTCCAAGGTAGTAAGAAAATCCTTTTATGCTGCTCATCTTATAAGGAAAGGCATAGCATCTAGGTCCAGAGAGATCATCATACCACTGTACTTGGCCCACATCAGACCATCACAGAGTATAATACTCCCTTTTGTATGTACCTGACCAGACACATGCAGCAAATGTAATGTTCACAAAGGTTTCTTACAAAAAGAATACAGGGAGTAAATATAATTTCCTATGCTGATCACCTTAAAACCCTGTCTCTTTGCTTAGCATCATACTGACTTCTGAGAGGTGATATTTGCCTGGCATACAAGGGATCCCTGGACCCTGTTGTGATGAACATTTTGCACATCCACAAAACAAGCAGCATCACACTGCCAGATTAAAAGACCTAAATTTTGCTTCCATCATAAATAGGACATGTTGGAGAGACAGATATGTCTCTCAGAGAATTCCCATTCTCTGGAACAGGGTTCCCATCCATGTAAAGTAGAATTCCTCCCTATCCCTATTTAAGCTAAACTTGGGCCAATGGATGGGTATTTGGAAATTCATCCTAGTTAGGCTCCTATGACAAAGGCAGTCAGTAAATCACCCCCTATATTAAATCAAATTTGAGGGTCATATCTGAGTTGCAATGCTAGGCTTATAAGGGCCTAGTGGTTGTTAGCCTAGTATATACCTAAGAAACCTAAGAACCTATGAACTACCTTAAGTTTAACAGAAAGCACATGCTGTGAAAATTTGCATTTTACCTGACAGCTCTTTAAACTTACAAAGAAGTTATCACACTGGTATCAGTATGATGACGGGTTACTTTCTGTGTCTGTTTTCCTGCATTGTTTGCATGTTTCACATTATTTAAAACAGACTTACAGAGGCTGCACCTACCAAAATTCCTGTGTGTCACCACATTGTTTACTCAGTCTGTGCATTAAGTACAAATTGAGTGAGCAGGTGAGTTAGCTTTTTAACAGGTTCAGCCTGTTTCAGAGCTCACTACATTGATTGCTATAGGAACTGTATTTCATCATGATCTCCCTGCCTGACTGTCTTTGAAAGAGGAATGATTTTAGATGTTGTTTTCACTCATCTTTTCTTTCATAACTCTGTGGATTTTGTTACCACATTTTTGTGATGACCAGTGATGTGTTTTCAAAAAGAGCAAGATAATGTGATCTTGTTTTTTTTTTTTTTTGCATTTTTAAATTTTTGGAATTTAGTTCATACCAGAGGCAAACCAGATAAGTACTTTTCTGTATTCTTGTCATTGTTAAATCTGTGACTTGGGTTTCTTTATTTTCTTTATTTTTTTCTGAATAATTTATTTAATATACTCTTCTGCTATATGAAAGAGTGCTTCCAGTAAACCACAGCTCTATGGGATTGTTCCTATTACTCAGTTTATATAATTGTACTCATCTCAAAATCTAGAGTTGTAGTTCCAGGAAACATAATTCAGTAGTATTGCAGTTTTGGCTAATTTTCTATCTATCTATCTGACTGTCTGTCCATCTATTAATTATTTAATTGTTTGTAATCATTCATTTACATCTGACTTACCCCTTTATAACTTAAATAACAGACTACTTGCTGCTATATTAGCAAATATAGTTTAATGTTCAAACTAACACAGCTTGACCTATCTTATTTATAGTGGTCACTGTCTATGATGAAGCTCTTACACTTTCTTTGATCCTAAGGATTATTTTCCAAACACAACTACTTTTGATGTAAATACCCAAGACTCCATATAGTCGATGGCCCAGTGAGGCTCACTCTGAGCAAAGTGCCCTCATCCCCCAGTAGGGTCACTTATTACCACCACTGAGCAAGGTAGAGATGCATTTATTTATTTCACATTTGTTAATCATCTGTCATGTCATATCAATATCCAGATAACCTGTATTCCGTCAGAGACCAATAATGGACAGCTTTGTTCAGTTAGCCCCACAGTGGTCATTGTACACGAATTTGAAGTCTGTCTGAAATAAGGTGGGCATTGTTTCTTACTTGATGTGGACAATTATCTTCATGTTCATATCAGAGATGTGGTTAGATGCTAACATTGGCCATCTCACTATAGTAGGACCTTGCGTAATCCAATGGCCTAAACAGAGGGAGATCAAAGCATGGTGTCCTTTTTATTAAATCAGTTTTTATTACGCATCAAATGTCTCTAATTACATTTGAAAACAATATTAATAAAATTGAAAAATGAAATAGCCTACATTAGCATGGAATATTTTGAATTAAGCAGCTTACTGGCCTAGTACACCTGTTACTTACCAGAACTTTCGTCACCACTCCATTATCTTGCTAAATAAGATAGTTAAATAGATAGGATATAAAATGTGTGCAGATGTTTTTCTAATTTATGTTATGAATTTAAAGACACCAACATGAATTAAAAGTGGGTATGGGTAAGGTGAGAGGGAGTTAGGGAAGGTTTGAAGGTGCATCTTGCTATCACCCACATTCTGTACAAAATAGCACTGCAATCCATTCTTGTCATTGTGAGTTTTACCTGGTCAGGCTAAGCTAGGTTGCATTAATGAGTGCGTATATACAGGTGGGCAATTTATCCAACATGTTTGAAACTGAAGGCCGCTGGCATTTAATCATAGAATGGGTGTGACCTTTTGATTCTCCATTCATTGCATGTAAATACCATTAACCTATCTCATTCTAGCACCTTGGACAAGTTCAAGTGTCTAATATTCTATTTATGAGAATCTGGGCTAATGGTGGTTTGGAATGGTGATGTTATGTAGCAACCATCAATTGCAAGTAATTCGGTTAGGTGAACATCCACCCCAAAATGTGTTGGCATGAGGATTCAGTTTTTCCCTGGTAAAACATTAGAGAAGTACATTTATAAAAAATGTGTTCCTGTGTAATAGTGGCATCATTAACAATAAAGAATAGCACCTAGAAATTAGTGCAAGCTCTTTTGGGGCATATAACACTCTGAAAGATTTTCTACACAAATATTCTGAAATAGGGTGTGCAAATGACTAACTTAGGAGCTGTAAGTGTTTTTCTCATTTGTATAGATAATGTTAACAATTGATTTCTGTCAGCTGAGGTTTGTTTGCTCCAGCTTTGTTATTGCTATCATGAGCATGAATTCTCAAGTTCATATTTCCTTGTTCCATTTTGATTACTACTTGTTGTAGCCATCCATGTTAATTCTTTATAGGTTCATAGGTTCATAGATGTTTACTAAGCTACTGCTCACAAGAGCCTTTTTAAGCCTAGCCATGCATCCCAAATCTCTGACAAGTTCTGATACCCTTGATAAATGTAAGCATGGGCCTGGGAGATGAACCATTTACAGGTTGCCTGTGTCCATTAGAGACATAGGCACCAAACCAGGGCTGAATTTCTGGTTTCCTATCCAATTGTCCAAGTTGCACTTGAATTGGGTTAGGGACGAACTCTGCTTCAGATGGATGGGGAGCCTGTACCATAGACAGGGTAGTCCCTGAAATACATGCCTATCTCTCCAGCAGGTCCTATTCATATCACAGGCAAGGTTTAAGTTTTTACAATGAGTAATTCTAGTGCTGTTTGTTTTGTAGATATGCAGGAGGACAATTAGAGTGGGATCTGACAATGCCATGTATGCCAGGCATAGATCTCCCCTCAAAAGCCTGTAGGAAACAGAATACAGGGATAGGACCTTGAGGCGGTCTGCATATGACATATTACTTATGCCCTGTATTCTTTTAGTGAGGAACCTTGGTAGATGTTCCAGTTGTTAGATATGCCTGGTTAGGTACATTCCAAAGGAGGCATTGTACTCCATGACAGGTCTGATGAATGCTGAACACAGTGGAACAATGACTTCCTTGGACTTAGATGCCATATCTTTGTTTATAAATTGTGCAACACAAAATGATTTCCTCACCACTGTACTCTCATGATGATCAAAGGCTAGATTATTATCTATGTTTATATCTATATCTAAGCTGCAAACTTTCTTCCTCTTAGCCCACCTCCACCCCTTTCATCCTTTTCACTGTTGATACATTTTGCTTAACTTATTTGTTTTATGTTAAGGTATTTAGCCCCTCTCAACAGAGTCATAGCCTTCAGTTCCTCCTCCTCAATACTTATTCTTCACTAATTACGTACTACCTGTTTGTCTCTCCCTTTTCAGCCAGCATTGGGCTCCCCTGAGTTACTTGCTCACTCAAATTACCTTACTGATTGTTTTTCTTTTTTTTCCCTTCCTCTTGTGCTTTCTCCTTGCCGGGTCGACCCGCTCTGTTCGCCCTCGCTATGCTCTGGCTCACTCTTCTCCCCTACCCTACCCCCATTCCAACCCACCCCCACTTTCATTTCCTTTATACTTCTCTACTCTCCACCCCTTTCATTTCTGACCAATCCCCTCACTCTCCCAATTCTCTTTTCCCCTTCACCTCCCATACCCTCCTACCATACTTCATTTCATATACCCTCCCGTAATCTCCTCCTCTTAAATCTGCCTTAGTCCCCTTCTCTATCAATCACCTATCTCTCTTTAAACCTCATACATCTTGCTAATCTTACTAACATTGACCCAACTCTTCTCTACTATGTCACCTTATCACCTACTTATCCCCTCTCTCCTCCTACTAGCACTATCTACTTCATACCATATACCTCTGTATTATATAGCATCAACACCAACTCTCTCAAACAACCACCACCATTATAACTACCCTCACACAATTCTAATCTCTCCTCACCTATTTCCTATCTCGCTTGTCGCTTACTATTCAATTAAGATGTATCCTAATGTTTCACTTTCCACATTTACAAAACCCATAACTCCATGTACATTTGGCCTATTCTCCTTACTGACTGATTTCAAAGATGCACTACTCCTGGATGGTGACATCCACCCCAACCCTGGACCACCCGTCACCACCTCTTACAAGCACACAGCCCCCACCTCAATCCCCTCGACAATTCCCCATATCCATAGTCCATCTCCTAAATCCCTAACTATTTTCTCTCTAAATATGCAAAGCATTAACAAAACTACAGACTTCCACTCATGGATTGACCTCAACTCCCCCCACATCTTAACCCTCTCAGAAACCTGGTTAAAACCTTGCATTTCTAACTCAGATATCCTTTCCCCAGGCTACAATATCTTCCGTGCAGGCAGAGCAAATAAAAGAGGTGGAAGTGTTGCTATCCTCTGCTCCAACCAACTTACTCTTTCTCCACTCTCACTTTCCATACTTATCTTTGTTCCTGCTGAAATACTAATAGTAAACTGCCACCTTAATCCCTATACAAAATTTGCCATTGTATCCATCTACATCCTCCCAGGGGACAACATCCCAGTCCTTGGAAACTTTCTCTCTTGGCTCACCCTAAACTTTCCTTACAAAATCATTACACTTGGCGAAGTAAATATAGATTGGCCAACTATTTTTTCCTCATCTCCTACTCATAGTCTCAATATGTACAGCTTCCACCAACTAACATCTTCCCCTACTAGGTACAACAGAAGCTCTACTTCAGGATCTATAATAGACTGTATCCTTACTTCTGACTCTTGTTTCTACTATAACCCT
The DNA here is from genome assembly GCF_019279795.1 of Protopterus annectens. Lineage (NCBI taxonomy): Eukaryota > Metazoa > Chordata > Ceratodontiformes > Protopteridae > Protopterus > Protopterus annectens. The sequence continues at coordinate 342,867,656 of NC_056735.1, forward strand.
GGCAGTCTCCCTAACTCTCTAAGTGACCATTCCCCTATTTATATCCATAGATACTCCCAACACCCTCCTAAAGACCACCTTTACAGAGAATGCTGTGATCTGACTCACTTCAATGCAGAGAATTTCATCTCTACTTTTTCCAACATAAACTGGTCCTTCCTTAAAAATCTCCCCCTTAATGATGCTGTAACCTCTTTCAATACTCTTTTTCTAGATGTACTAAACTCCCTGGCACCTTCCAGGAAAATCAGGGTAAAATCAAAATGTGCTCCCTGGTTAATTAAGCAAACACGCTCTATCATGCATCAGTGGGATGCTGCCTGGAAAACTTGGCCTAGAAATAAAACTCCTCCCTTACTCCAAAGCTACAAGGAACTTAGAAACAGGGTGTAAAAAACAACTTATCAGAGACAAAAAAACTTTCTTTGCCTCCAACCAAAGTAGCTCACATAACAACCCTAAAAAATTTTGGTCTACCTTAAATAAAATGCTCCACCCTGGTAATCCTCCTACCCTCAACCCGTTCCCTCTCAATGCTGCCTCAGAGACTGCTGCTCTGTTAAATAATAACTTTATTGAAACAATCCAAAAACTAACTCCCAATAGCTCTGCTGTCTCCTCTCTACCTTTACATCCCCTGTTCTCCTTCCTCTAATACAGTCTTCCTACAACCAGTTCCTATTGCCTTCATCAAATCCCAACTAAATAAACTTAAGCCTTTTCTCCCTCTGTTGACAATCTATCTTCCTACTTTCTTAAAATTGCTGCCAATGCTATCACTTACCCTGTCTCTATCCTTACTAATCTTTCTATTACTGAATCTCTTGTCCCAGATGTATGGAAATCCTATTCCACAATCCCTCTTCACAAAGGAGGAAACTCCACTGACCCATCCAACCATCGCCCCATTGTTATACTATCCTCCCTTTCCAAAATTCTAGAAAAGTGTGTCCACACTTAAACACCTGCTAGATAATAACCTTCTTACTCCCACCCAACACAGCTTTAGACCACACCAGAATACATCAACAGCTCTACTCTCATTCACCCAAACAGTTGCAGAAGCCCATGAAAATAGCCTGATAGTTTCCTTCTTATTCCTTGACCTATCCAAAGCCATTTGATACTGTCTCTCACTCTAAACTGATAACTAAACTCTGTGACCTTCATCTCTCCACCACCTCGTTAAGCTGGTTTTCTAGCCACTTATCTTATAGAAAACAATCTATACTCTGGAAAACTGTCACCTCTCTGTTTCTTCCTGTTAACACCGGTGTCCCCCAAGGCACTATATTGGTTCATCTCTTGTTCAATATTTTTACTAACAGTTTATGCTCTGCTGCCAACCTCTCCACACTCTTACAATATGCCGATGACTTGACCCTTATTACCACTGCCCACAGCATCCCAGAACTACTTGCTCTTACCCAAGACACTTTTACATCCATCAAAACCTGGCTCACTGATAATCAACTAAATCTTAATACAAAAAAAAAAAAACTTCTACTTTTCCTTCCTAAAACATTGGCAACACACAAATCCACTTTCTCTGTTACCTTCCTCAACAATACTACTATCAGACCAGAACCCCATACTAAATTACTTGGTGTTATAATTGACAATGAATTAAAATTCCACATACATATCCATCATTGCATTAAAAAAAAAAACACCAGAAACTTGATCTTCTGTACCGTAACTACAAACTGCTTTCACCCTCCACCAAATCCTCCCTGACCCTATCTCTCCTCTTACCCTGTCTTTTGTATGCAGCTCCAGTTTTTACTAACCTTCAGTCTTCACTTCTCTCTAAACTAGAGCAAACATACAATAAAATAGCCAGATTCACTTCTAATCTCCCTTACAAATCCCACCACTGTCTCACCCTTAAATCATTACAATGGCCTGAATTTCCTAAACAATTGTTTCTTTCTCAACTGCATATCACACACTCAGTTCTTTATAATCCCACTTCCTCTCCCTCCATCTCTAATATTGTATCGCTGTATAACTCCCTATGTCAACTTTGTACATCTGACAAACATCTTCTTGACATTTACAAACCGTCAAAATATATCGGTAAGTCCCTCTATAAATACTCTGTAGCTCACACCTGGAACTCCCTTCCACTTAAAATAAGAAGTATCCCCCATAAGTTCCATTTCAAACTACAACTCAAACACTACCTTCTTAAGACCTGGTCCTGCCCTTGCCAAGCTCCAACCTGATCTCTAACTGATTTCTTCCTAAATTCTACTTTTAATTACTTTAAGTTTTCTCTCTTTTTATCTGCCTTTCTTTCTTGCTCTTCTTTACAGTATATCTACAATCAGGTTCTTGTAAATATTCCTACTTTGGGATTATCCTGCCGCTATTGTATTGGATTTTTTGAAACTTATATATAAATGTATTGTCTTTGTTGATTTCATTTTATGTAAATGTTTCTTGCCAATATTACTATTGTAATTTTTAGTCTTTGTATTAATTACTGTTTTTTGGCATGTCTGTAATTGTAATTGGAGCTTTTCTCCTCGGGTCTCCACTGAAAATGGGTCTTTGACTCAGTTGGACCAACCCGGTTAACAAATGACAATAAATAAAGTAAATAAATAAAAATAAATAAATAAATACAAAAATGCGTGTCCCTAAGTCCCTGACTACTGGGTCAACTCTAAGGGGTATGTTGTCAATATGATAGTTACCAGGGATGGATGACTTCCCAAAGGATACTATTATGCATTTCTTGGCATTTAGTTTTAGTCCATGACTCAGACACCAGTTGTTTGTCTGTGTCAGCCTGTCCTGGAGAACATTTGCGTCAGTGTGAAATTTAATGACAGCTCCTAATTTGCAATCATCTGCAAATTTAGTCAGCCAGAGACCACTGACATTGGTCTTGACTTCTGAGAAATAAATGCCAAATAAAAGCAGTCCAAGGACTGATCCCTGAGGGACTCCACTTGTGATCGGCCTCTTTGTAGAGGTAGATTCCCCAATTCTAGCTTCCTGAGTCCTCTCTCTGAGCCAGCTGGCTATCCACTGGGTGACATATGGGTTTGTACATAACCTTTTGAGTTTGTCAACAATTCCTGAGTGGGGTATTGTGTCAAATGCCTTGGCCAGGTCAAGAAAGGCAGTCTGAATTATTTTACTCTCATCCATTGCTTTGGTGACCTTCTCAAAGAAGTCCACCAGGTTGAGTAGGCATGATCTGCCCTTGACGAAACCAAACTAGGTTGGGTCAAGTGTCTGGTGGTTTACTATATCTCTACTGATCATCTTCATGGTAATTCTTTCCATGGATTTACATATAAGACTAGTGAGACGTATGGGTCTGTAGTTTCCATGGTCTGTAGATGGCCCACGTTTGTGCATAGGGATGACTGTTGCCTTTCTTCATTCATAAGGTACAAAGCCTGTTTGGAGGCTATAGTTAAATAGCAATTCCAGAGGCCCTGATAGGTCATGTTTCATGCTATTTAGAAGACATCCTGGGATATTGTCTGGACCCATTGATGCAGTGTTCTTGATCATAGAGAAAGCATTAAGGACCTGTTCCCTAGTGACAGTAGGGAGAGTTATATTTGATGATATTTTCTGGGGAATGGTTGAGGGGGAGAAAGGAGTAAAGTTGGAGCTGAATTTATAAGCCAGGAGGTTTGCTAAATCTTCTGGCTCAGTATAGGTGGCTCCATTTGCAATGAGCTCTGCACAAAATTGTGTATTGCCTTTGAGGTTGCAGACATAACTAAAGAATGCTTTATGGTTGTCCTTGACCAGGGAGGCCAAACTTACCTGAAATTTGGCTTTAGTGGACTTTATTTGTCCTCTGAGTTATCTGTTTAGTTTGATGAGAGTGCTTTTATACTACTGGGTGCTGCAGCTCCTAATCTTTGCCATGATTTTCTTCCTCCTGTTATACAAACAATTGATTTTGTAATTCCACCAGGGTGGCTTGTTTTTTGAGTTAGCTCTGTACTTCTTCCTGGTAGGTACATCTGCCTCTATGCAGCTATTAACATGCTTGTACAGGGTTTCTGTGAACAATTCTGCATAGGCAGAAGTGTTCTCATGGTTTATGGGGGCTTGAAATTTTGCCATGTTCTCACTTAATAGCAGGAGGTTAGCCTTAGAAAAGTTCCTGAATATTCCAGGTTTAGTTGGGGGTCCAGGTTTTATTTTTACTTCAAAGGAGACCATTTTGTGGTCTGACCTTATCAGGGAAGGACTTACAGTAGGGGGTGTGCAGCAGTCTCCAATATTAGTGAGGATCAGATCCAGTATGGCTGCACCCCTGGTTGGTATGCTGACTATCTGGTCCAGGGAGTTTGTGTTTACAAAATCCAGGAATCTCTGCGCATCTACATTTGGTGTCATATAGGATTCTCGTTTAATAGTGGGGTAATTAAAGTCACCCATGAAAATGGTATTGGGATGGATGGTTAGTGTTTCTAATAAGTTTAAGAAACATGGGGGGGCTATACCTACCACATCCTTGCTATGCATATGTACTAACTTCAACATAACTATATCTTAGCATAGGAGGTGTACTGTAAGATACCACAGTTCCAGATTTAGTAGATATTCCCTCCACATTCATATGTTCATTTCCAGTATTCTAAAGATCGCAATTAGTGTCCCAAGAATTTCAACAGCAACCCTTGCTTGAATGTCCTTGGTCCATAATGGAATTCCTTAGAAGTGCTTCTATTATGCCTGTTATCCACTATCCTTGACTGCTTCATTTGCCACTTTTTTCAGGGTGTATACAGAGGTTGATTTCTGGGATTAACATGTTATTTAGTCTCCCCTTTGCTGTGGGGTTCCACAGGGATTCATAGTAAGCCCCATATAATTCACTGTAAATATTGTGCCACTGGAATAAATTATTTGAAGAACAGCATTGCAGTACCACTATGATACAAATGATACTCACTTATTTCTCACCCCCCTTCCAGAGTATATATCATAGGTTCATAGGTTGATACGAGGCTATCTGCCCTAGGGCATTTATAAGCCTAGCCAGAGTGTGTTTGGCTTTCGCCTCCCTTTTAGATTAGTTGACTGTGCCTCTGTACAGTAGGTCACAGAAGATAGCCCTTTTGAGGTTAGTTTACTGTGCCTCTGTCTAGTAGGGACACAGAAGAGATCCCAGGGGTAAACCTACACTCTCCCATCCACTCGTCAAGATTTCTCTTGAAGAGGGTCATTGAGGAACTCTGCCTAACATGGATTGGGATTTTGTTCCAGAGTGAGGGGAGCCTCTGGGATATGAATCTGTCCCTCCAGCATGTCCTATTTATTTCTGTGCTGAGGTTTAAGTCCCTGGAGTGTGTAGCTCTAAGGGATTTGGATTTCCTGAGGTGGAGCATGTCTATTAATTCTGGGATGGACATGGCTTTATACGTCAGGCACAGATCGCCTCTGAGTAGGCGGTAAGCAACTGAGTAGAGCTGGAGTTTCTTTAGCCTAACTGCGTAGGGCATCTGTTTGAGTCCCTTGATCCTCTTGGTGAGGTACTTTTGGGGTCTTTCCAGTTGCTGCAGGTGTTGGGTAAGGTACATCCCAAATGGGGCATTGTATTCAATTATGGGCCCGATGAGTGATGAGTAGAGGGGCACAATGACCTCTCTTGATCAGGATGTGATCCCTTTAATGATAAGGTGGGCTATATAGAAGGTCTTTCTAACCACTTTGGCAACGTGATTGTCAATGGAGAGATTGCTATCTACTTGGGTCCCCAAATCCCTAATTACTTCTTCCGTACTTAATGGATTACCACCTATGTGGTAATTTGTGGGCACTTTGTTTTTCCCAAAGGGGATGACTATGCACTTTTTGGTATTTAGCTTTAGGCCATGGCTCTGGCACCAGTTATCCGTCTCTGTGAGACCCTTTTGGAGGATGCTTGTGTCAGTCGGAGTGTTGATTATGGCACCCAGTTTGCAGTCATCTGCGAACTTGGTCAGCCATAGTCCTCCCATGTTAGCCTGTACCTCAGAGAAATATATACCGAACAACAGAGGTCCCAGGACTGAGCCCTGTGGGACGCCACTTGTAACTGGTTTACAGTCTGACATGGCACCTGCAATTCTGACCATGTGAGTTCTATCCCTGAGCCAGTTTGCAACCCATCTTGTGACATAAGGGTTGATATTTAAGCTGGTGAGCTTATTTATGATGCCCGAGTGGGGTATTGTGTCGAAGGCTTTTGCGAGGTCCAGGTAGGCTGTGTGGACTACCTTCCCTTCATCTATGGCCTTGGTGACTGTTTCAAAGAAGTTGACCAGGTTCAAGAGGCAAGATCTGCCCTTAACAAAGCCGAACTGCGTGGGATCCAGTGTTTGGAGGTTCCCAATGTCTTTGTTTATGAGTTTCATGATGATACGCTCCATAGCTTTGCAGACCAGGTTAGTCAGGCTTATAGGGCAATAATTTCCGGGGTCCGTTGTGGCACCACCTTTATGGAGTGGGACCACTATTGCTGTACGCCATTCCTTGGGTACATATCCTGTAGTAAGGCTGAGATTGAACAGTGACTTTATGTGAGGGTTCAGTTCTTCTTGGAGTTTGTGTAAGACGCAGCCCGGGACACCGTCCGGTCCCACTGATGCTGTGTTTTTTGCTTTGGAGAGGGCAGCTCTCACCTGTGCATCTGTGATGTCAGGGAGGCTACACTCTGTTGGGATAAACATTTGCTCTTTTGGGGGGGAAGGGGGGGGAGTTTGCACTGAACCTGTCTGCCAGGACGTTGGCAATGTCTGTGGGTTCAGTGTATTTTTTGTCATTTTGAACTAACTCAGAGCATATCTGGGAGTTGCCACCCAGGTTCCTGACATAACTAAAGAAGGCATTGTGATTATCTTTAGCATCTTGTGCAATTTTTCTTTCGAAGGGTGGGAGGATGGCATAATGGTTAAGCTGTTTACCTTACAAACAAAATGTGCAGGGTTTGATTCTCACATGGGGTAACTGGCTAGGCTTAAAGTGGTCCACAAGGACAGTTAGCCTAGTACTAATCTATGAACCTATGAAGCTGGCCTTAGATGATTTTATGAGGGATTGTAGTTTCTTGCTAGTACCGATCAGAGATGCCTTCCCTTTTTGGGATTTTGCTCTATCATGTAGTAGCTTCCTCCTTCTGTTGTATAGCTTATTTATGGCTGGGGTCCACCAGACAGGTCTCCTGCCTTTGGAGGAATGAGTCTTGGCTTTATTTGGGATAGCATGATCCATGCATTCCTGTAGGTGTCCATAGAAAGCATTTGTAAAGGATTCTGCGGTTTGGGCCATATTTTCCACTGGCCTGGGGGCTTTGAAGGATTCCACCTCGGTTTTGAGAAGTGTGAAGTTTGCTTTTGAGAAGTTCTTCACTGTGATTTCCTTGGCTGGGGGTGGGGACGGCATATGGATGTCCAGTGAGATTAATGTATGGTCAGATCTTACCAATGAGGGGTATACCTCTGGTATGGAACATAGAGTCCCCATGTTGGTGATGATCAGGTCCAATATGTTTTCCCCTCTTGTGGGAGTGGTGACCAGTTGTTCCATAGCATTTGAGTTTATAAATTCTAGGAACCATTGGGCAAGGGTGTTGGGGCCTGAGTAGTGCTCCCAGTTTATGTTTGGGTAGTTGAAGTCACCCAATATAATGGTGTTTGGAGAGGCCTTCATATTCTCCAGTGTTCTCAGGAAAGCCGAGTGGGGTTCCTGAGTTTGGGAGGGTGGTCTGTAGCAGGCTACAAACTGAAAGGCAGTTTTGCCCACTGTTAGTTGCACATGGATGGTCTCCGATGCTTCATGCAGTGCCACTAACCTGGAGGTGTGGGTATCTTTGATGAATATGGATACTCCCCCTCCTTTTGTGGTTCGGTCCAAGTTTTGGGGCCGAAAAGCATGGTATGAGGTATAACCTGGTAGTGCTGGGGTGCTCTCGGGAGCCTTGAACCAGGTTTCTGTTACTGCACAGATATCGATATTCTCCATACTGAGGACAGCCTTGAGTGCATGTATCTTGAGGTTTAGACTTCTGGCGTTGAGCAGCATTACCCTTATTTTCTTTTTCTTTGTGTTGTCTATGGAGGTGGGTTTGTCTTTTGAGCCTTGCCTAAAAAAGGCACTATGGGGGTGGCAAGAGCCTTAGCCAGCATTCGAAAGCCCAGGGGTGACAGGTGCAAGCCGTCCCTAGCGAAGCAACGTGGCTTGTCGAGCATGTCATCCCAGGCTGACAGACACTGGATCCCCTTTGAATGACACCAATACTTTAGCCAATTGTTAAAACTGATCATTTTGTCTTTATACTGTGGCATCATTCTTGGTGAGGGTAAGATGCTACTCAAGGTCAGGGTCATATCGGCCTGGGCTACATGATCAGAGAGCTCCTCTATGTCTCTTTTCATGTAGTCCAGGGAAGTATGTCTCAGATCATTCACACCAGGATGGACAATGATGGAGTCATATTTGTACTTGCTTTGGAGTGACCTGAGTGCTTGTGTTATGTGGCGGATCCTGGCACCCGACAGGCAGCTTACAGTGACCTTCTCCTTGTTCAGCCTGGTAAGTGGGACGTCAGTGTGTCTGACAATAGAGTCACCTATTATAAGTGTATCAGGTGTGTTGTGTAACCTTAAGGGCTGTGACTGTGTGGCACACTGACTTTGTGAACTATGTGATACGTGGGTATTGTTGTGGGGTAGCGATTGCTTGGATGTCTGCTTTGGAGGTCTCTGCTGCTTGGGCAGATTTTTATTTAGAGCCTCCGAGTATGTTTTTGTGTGTTTATGTGTTTGGTTTTCTGTTGCGATACGTCTATGTGAGACTGGATTTGTGGTGTGTGTGGTTACCTTCTCCTCCTGACTGACTGCGCCAGTATTGTGTTGAGATAGCTCAGCCTCCAGTTTGGCTATATAGTTGCATCTCTCACATATATTTGAGCTTGCTGGGAGGAGGAGAGGGTGGTCTGTGTACATAAGGCAGTTGTAACACTGACTCAAGATTCCCAGATTCACCAGCTGGACTGGAGAGTAAACCTGAAACTGACTTTTGGACATGCCAGAATAGTATAAGGAACTACTTTTTGACTGATCAAAAAGGACCAAATAGGGAGCCAAGTGCTTAAAGGGTGTATAAGAGGGTGTAGTGCTTTAGTTTATTAGTGCTTACTTATAAGATTACTCATACGAGCAACTGCAGGGCTTTAGAATGAAAATAGAGTGCTTATTTTGAGATTTAGAACAGTTCTAAGGGAAAAATGAAGAGCAGACTTTGTGGAGCCGGGAATAGTTTAAACCAGTTTAAGCGGAGCTGCCCGATGCTGCACTATGCGCAAAATTGTGCAAAACTGCACAAATGCAGGTTCTAAAGCAGGGAAACTGAAAGAGATAGGAATTGACCCAGAGCATCCAATAAGCTACTAGTTTCAGTCATTAGAACACTGGTAGTTTAAATTCCATCCTTGTTTCAATGAGGAAATAGATGTCTAAAACTCAACCTAGATAAAGATGAGACTTTATAAACTTCTGCCGTCTTGAGACCCACGACTGTTACTAAACTTGCCACTGTTTTTATTTTTGAGGAACATTAGTTAGAGTTTGAGTCTAAGGGTTGTAATGTCAGTCTGGTGTTTCAGGATTACCTGACATTTTGGAACTAAGTGTCAGCAATAGTTGGAATTTCTTGTTATCAGACAAGGAATATCGGTCAAGCAACTTTTACCATGACAACCTCTTAAAGCAAGAAATGTGGAGAAAACCATCACTAATGGGGAGACAAAGGCTCAAAAATAGATTAATTTTTAAATATTGCTCTTACAGACTTAGAAGATTGATGGAATAATAGGCTTTTCACTAGCATGAGTTTTTCTGAAGGGTATGGTCTGAAACTCAAACGTCTGTCATTATTTTCTGACTTCAACCCTCAATAATTCGCCAATGATTTGCCAGAAAACCACAATTTTGTGAGGAATGGACCAAAAATATGAAGCAAAAATCTCGGCATTCTGTGAAAATCTGTACAGTTAAATGGTATGCTCTGCACCTAGCCTTTTAACAGGTGCATCTAATTACTGCTGTATTACACGTCATTTGCAGTAACGTCTACAGCTGTTGGGGTCATGCTTAAGGATCTGATAGTGAAGTATTGTGCTCTACAAAATTAGAGCCCAAACTTATTTAATGAACTCCTGACTCCCTAATGGATGGTTTCATTACTGTTTGGCTGCCATAGGACTGCTAGTACCTGCCAGGATGCACCTGGAGTCATCTGGCTCTCACACCTCCTCTTACCAGTTCCACCTCCTGTGGAATGCATTACCCTGGGAGATACGAGAGACTCTCCTCCAATGCGGACAGCTTCAGGATGTCCCTAAAGACCTATCTGCTCAATGGGAATTACCACAAATCCTTAGGAAGCTTTTAATTGTGATTTTAAGTTATTCTACTCTTTCTTGTATAATATGTTTTTGTGTATTTATTTGTATTATTATGGATTCTTTGTTCCGTGCTTATGGTTCAAGCACACTAATAAACTAGGATGGATGGCTGGATGAATAGATGGATGGATAGATGGATGGATAGATGAATGGATTAATCAAGTCATCCTATGGGAAATGAGTACCATCATAACTAAGTTCCAAGGATATTTATGTGCATGAAATTTGGGGTAATAATACAGAGTGGTTAAATCATTGTTTTAGGGAGTGACATCAAACACTACTTTGGTGCAGCTAGCAAGGCAGGCTCTGTGACAGTTTCTTCTCTGTTTCTTAATTAGCTGCACATACATGTAAAGGTTTCTTGTATCAGGAAACATAATTTTAATTAGCATCAAAGTTACATTAGAAACTTTACCACTATCCAGTTAGTCAACGATGAAGACTAAATGTACTAAAATCAACACTTTTGAAAACTGTTGATTCAGGAAAGAGAAAACGAGACTTCTGCTAAACAGTCAGCACGGCACAGTAAAGCATCATGTCCACATTCACACTTGCCAGTTCCAGAGTATGTTATTACACTGTGTTTTCAGAATTTATTTAAAATAGTTATATAAATTTTTAAGAGGTGTCCCTTGCAGGGTTCCATGCAGTTCCAATAAAACACATTCATGGCACACAGTAAAATTAGCATTAAACATTTCATTCATTCATTCATTCATTCATTCATTCATTTATTCATTTGTTCTGATATCTATTGTATCCTATTCAGGGTTGTGATGATGGTCATGGAGAGCTGAACCTATCTCGCCACTCAATGGTTGCAAGGAGAGTTATGTCACCAAACTGAAGCCAAGCTAAACAGAAAACACCTAAACACAAATGAATACCCACAAACATTGAAACATAAAATTCTATATTATATCACATCTGAAAATAAAAAACAAGTAAACAAAAATTTCAGTATAAAAGAAGTGCCACAAGAAGCTTGGTCTGCCACCCCTCTATATGTGGTTTCAACTCAGCATTACCACACTTTTTATATACAAGCTCCACAGTCATACAGTTGCAGGCAAGTCAGGAAATCCATGCTTCTGATTCAATAAAACATGCAGCTCCACACTTCACTATAGAAGCACTTCCATAACCATGGCAATGAATAGTTTTTCTTTGTTGCCAATGCCTTTATTGAAATTGGCTTCAGAATCAGAACATTCTCTAACTGAAAGGCAGTGAAACCATCCCTAGGTGGGATACCTGTTACAGACATCAAATACCAAACTTATTAATTTGATAGATGGGTAAATAAAAAGAAGTAACCATTTCAATCAGAATATCCTGGGGAGGTGGATGAAAGTCTGAGTACCTAGAAAAAAAAAAGTTTGAAGTCAACACCAGGAGCTATGAGACAGAATGCTTAATCACTAAGTTACTGTATTACCCAGCATTATGCAAGTCAACAACATTTTAAACCCACAAAATGTCTTGTTTCATGTTTAAACAGAACTGGGTCATGCCATTCCAAAATCTGCTAAGGTTATTGTACAGAGACGGAAAAAAGACAACTAGCTTTTTCTAAATGAACCTTGTAATCTTTAACAGTTTCTTACTGACACACTGGAGTTCACAAACTGAAATCAGGGAACAAAGAGGTTTTACAGACAGGAGTAACCAAAGTTAGACATGACTATAAGTTGCCAAAGCAATTTTAAAGAGAATGTGCTACTTTACTGGCAACTACTGAAGACTTTGCAAAACAGCAATAACATGCTCCACTGACCTTAATACTCCAAAATCTGAACAAGTTGAATAACATCGCTTTCTGAAAGCCATAGACAGAAAACAATGAGATAATGTAAATGCAGTATAAAGAAAATAATTACATTTCTTTGTGAATTTTTTTAATTTTGATATAGTTTGGTTTTGCATGAATCCAGAACAGGCAACTCACACTGTTGACGACAGTATACTTTGTTTTCCTTCAAGTAAATAAGAGGACGGTAGTCATAAAATCAGAAACTTGCAGTGTTCAAATACACACATAAATATATATATATATATATATATATATATATATATATATATATATAAAATCAAACAGAAATTGTGTTAATGCAAGGGCTGTTGTTTTCACATTATTTGTTTCTCTTACCCTATAATTTGAACATATTACAATGTCCTTGCACCTCATTTTCTTCATGAAGGGTTATGTTCTGAAATTTACTGTCCCTTAAATATTGGGCTTTATGACGACCTTTGGGCTAGCATAGCTTGCTGTCTGTATTTACTTAATTCTGCCTATTCAACTATTAAGAAACTATTTGGGTTAAAATAAATATTGTATCTGCAATTCACAAATAGATTACAAATGTGAATGATCAAAAGCAGTGCTGTAGAGCAATGTAAATCTTCCTGTTGTGAATTAGTTCTGCAAATAAGTGCACAAAGCAGACTAACCTGCTGGCAGTGATTCACAAAACTATAACAAGAGTACAAGACACACAGGCAGACCTGCATCATTGTACCAACAGACCTAAGTAATGCCATGCGCTCAGCATGGAAGTCCATCAGTACATGACTATATGAGATACTACGATATTATATTTTAAGGAAATGGAAATATTCACTTAGGCAATATAATGGCACAACTGCTAGTGTGGGTCTTGGCTAGGTTACCTTCTGTGTGGGGTCACAATGTTCATGCCAGTTTTTGGCAGCTGTTGCACTTTCCTCAGTTTCCTCCCACATTTCAATACATGCCATAAGTGAATTGACAATCCTCTAAATTGCCAGTAGGTATAGTTGTTGGTGTGTGTGTGTGTGTGTGTGTGTGTGTGTGTGTGTGTGTGTGTGTGTGTGTGTGTGTGTGTGTGTGTGTGTGTGTGTGTGTGTGTGTTTGTGTATCTGTATGTATATGTGAATCCTATCATAGACTAATGCCCCATTCAAGATGAGTTTATGCCTTTTGCCCAATGAGTTACAGCATAAGCTATGGTTCTCCTACAACTCTATATTTGATTAAGTGTGCAGTTGTTGAATGAATTCATGAATGAACAAATAAACAAATTAATGAACAAACAAATGAATAAATGAACTAATAAATGAATGAATGAATAAACAAATGAATGAATGAATGAAAGAAAAGATACTCAAGTAGTTCACTAGTTCTGCATTCCATCGTATTCACCTCCTACACACAAGCACAAGGCTTTTGACAGAATTAACAATATACTAAATATAAACTAATATTCATGCATGTGAAATGGAGCAGCTGTCTTCATTAATTACAACCAAAATGCATATTATTAGAACTTATGAGGAGGCAATGGATGCTTAAGTAATAAATGGTATACTCTGGTGCAATGATATGGTGCAGTGCAGCTCTCACCTCTTTTTTCTTAAGCAATCACACATACCGCATAATGCATCACCCATGCCACCCCTCAAATATAACTTCTTTGATTATATTTTTTCCTGTTTTAACCACCTTGATTCTTGTTTATTTCACCCAGCCTGCATGGTTAATTTAAGTTGCTCCCTTCCGAATGCACACTATCTCACACAGAAGTAAACTGCCTCATTGTGTAGCGGGATACACAGACTGACACACTCTGCACTCTACTACTCTGGCTGGTGATCTATTAGAAGTAATTACTCCAGTTATTGTTGGGGTCTCTGTTTGGGCATCGAACAGAAAAGCCACTGAATGGCATTACAACCAAAATGCCAATCAGAGAAGCTCATCATGTGGGGCAGGCTGCACCCCCCTACACCTCCTACTAATAATATATACCAACTCTGAGACTGCATTACAATGGGGATAGGCAAACTTCCTAACCCCTACCATAATGCGATCTTACTCGACCAGCCTGATGAACAGCATGTTCGATGAGACATGCCATTCAATGCTTTTTCTGTTTGATGGCTGAACATAGACCCTTATTGTTGAAATATATGGCATTCTAAGCATTTTTAGTGTTCCCTACATTTCTTTATGCTGCCATGAGAGTACATACCGTCATGAGAATAACTCACTCCATGAATCATGCTCACTATATGTCTTGCACAAGAAGCTCCACTGTGATCTTGTTCACCTGAGAAACTATATTCGTGAAGTGCTTTGGCCATCTTTGTATTATTTTTTATTCTGGATGTGAAGCACCCTGCTGTTATTCCCAAATATTGCATTACACCAACATTTTACCAGTGCCTCAGTGCATCTGTGCTGGAAGAACCACACTGCAAAATCTAGCAATACTGTTGGCATCAAAACTAATGTTTTCATCACCCTTTATTTGACAAAATGTGGATTTTACCATTAACATTTCCAAGTCCATTAAAATACTTCACTCTAGCAAGTGATATACGTCACATTCCAGTTTTACATTTTTATTTAGTGTTTATGTAAATTTGTAAAGTTGGGTATAACCTGATCTCAATAAACTATTTACAGACTCAGCCTAGGACAATACAGAAGAGACGTATTTTATAAAAAATTTGGGAGCTAATTCAGAAATGTTGCTGTGAGGTGAAAATTGGGTATACATCTCACAGTAGCCATTTCCGATTTAGAGACAGCTCTACCATAGTGTTTTGGTATGAAAACATGCAGCACTCTGCAGCTATGCTAAATTCTAATGAGGTATTCTAGGAGAGAGGCATATGCTAATGAGCCATGTCTTCTCCCCAGAACTGTCTGCAGTAAGGCATTTATGCATTCACTCATGGGCACTTATGTTAATAAATATAGCCAAAAGCTCATGTTCATCTATCATAGAGGTATGTGTCAGGGAGTTTATTGGACAGATAATGCTGAGGTGTGTGTGTGTGTGTGTGTGTGTGTGTGTGTGTGTGTGTGTGTGTGTGTGTGTGTGTGTGTGTGTGTGTGTGTGACATTGCCCTAGACTAACAAGCAAATCCTGCAGTAGTGGGGGGTATGGGAGCACTAGATAGCAGAGATACCCTTCATATCATGCCTTAAAGACAGGAAAAGAAGAAAGATGACGTGGGTCAGGAAAACACTAATCGGTAGCATTAACCCACCGCACTGTCTGATCACTTAGTGTAGTACGGTTGTTTTTTTTCTTTCTTGTTTTTTTTTCATAAAATGAAGTATGAACTCTATCCAAAAAAATAAAAGTGAATCAAGCAATATATAGGACCAGTATGCATCCTTGCCACATTTTTAGGAACATAGTTAAAGGGCAAGGATTTAGAATGTTGAGGCTGAATACTGATAATATAAATTTTGAGGATGATTTGAATGATTTAAAAATCAGGTTGAGAGAGAGGGGTTACAAGAATCAGGATATAGAAAGGTCACTATCAGATATTAGTACTTATAGGTCTACTACAGCAAGACCTTACTTTTCATAAGCAATAAGAAGTTCAGATAATCGAATCAGGCCCACCTGTGAAAGAGTGTGTGTGTCCATGTTTTATGGGAATAACATCAATGTTATAACAGATGTTGTAAAGAAAAATTGGCCTGTATTAACTAGTGAGTTGGCCATCAGGAAAATTGTAAGAGATGTACCGAATTTTTCTTTTAAGAACAAGAAAAACCTGAAACGTATGCTCTGTTATCCTAAGAATGAGAACATAGTTCAACAGAGAGGGGTCCCATTACTTACATCTCCTTGCAAGAAATGCAATTTTTGCATTTATATTGCTTCATCTGGGGAATTCCTACATCCTGGCTTTAATAAGGTGTTTAAACGTAACGTAGAAGCCAGTTATAATACTTCTGATGTGATTTATTTAGCTATCTGTTCCTGTAGAATGTTCTATGTAGGTAAGACAAACAGACACTTGGGAGCATATATATCACATAAAGAGAAGATGTCTTACAAATGCATTGGCCAAGCGCATACACAATTATGGGCACACACATACTTTTAAGTTTTTAGTAATGGAGAAAGTTAATGCTGGTTATAGAAGGGGGAATATAGAAAATAAAACTGCGGTCTCTGAGGCCAAATGGATAATTAGGCTCAGGGCTGATGTCGGATATGGCCTTAATGATAACTTCCACTAACAGGCCTTTGAATAAATAAAATTGTTAAGCTCAGAGTAATAATCATTTGTTTAGCATTCAATGCTTTTAAGTTGTCACTTTAAATGCCCATGCTTGTTAAGTTAGTGGTTTGCATGTATAATAGTGATTGTTTGTGACTTTATGGTTTTAGTATTTAAATCACTTGTATAATTTATTGCACATGAACATCTGATGAAGCAGTTTCCTAACTGTGAAAGTACTAATGTTTTAGATTTTAATAACGTTTTTTAACACCGCCTCATTGCTTGATTCACTTTTATGTTTTTTTTAATGCAGTCTTTGGTTTTAAGTGAATAATTTATCCTAAGTGCCACAATTATTCTTGGAAGTATGAATTCTAATGACTGATGACTGGCATGATTCAATAAATTTAATAGTGCATGAGTCATGACAGACAGTGGGGAGTGGCTTCAGTACACAGCTGGGAGGAGCCCTAGATGACACCAGTTACTTAACCTATTGCTAGGACTCGCTTAAAAGCTAATTGAGCAATAGCACTAGCATCAATACACACTCTGTGAAGACTAACGAGAATGAAAACTCCAATGCCTGGCATTACTGACTGACTGTCAGGACCCATGATTTATGGGGTAAGGCCCAAAAAATAAAAAGAGACATCAGGAACATTTTGTCAGCTTCTGGACATGTAAGAGGTATGCAGTGTGTATCTGACTCTGTGTGTGTGTGTGTGTGTGTGTGTGTGTGTGTGTGTGTGTGTGTGTGTGTGTGTGTGTGTGCGAGCACATGTGTTTGTTCAGAGCTGGATCATGGTCAAATGGAGCCCTAGGCAGGATAATGCATCAGACCCCCCCTTACATACAACAGCTCTCCATCCCCCACCTGCACCAGCCCTCCTTCCCAGCCATTCTTGTGTCCCATTACTTGGTTATTTTTTTCCCATTTACCATAATCTCTGTTCAAATCTGTCAATGTGCATACCATTTTCCCTACTTCTACAATAACTACAGATATTTGAATTTAATTTAAAACTTTTATTTCAAATTTTATAGCACAAACACTGATACATATTTGCTAAACAAAGCAACAGAGTCTCACAACGAAAACAGACTTGTCATTAACACTAAACTTCTCAGCCCTTGAAACTCACATTCATTGAAACAGCATTGAAACCCACATTCGTAGAAAATGCATCTGGCCAGTGGTGGATAAAGTTTACCTTTGGGTTGTTTTAAATTCTAAGCCCCTTGCACAGATTTTTAGGACCATGCAGAGATACAAGTGTTTTTTGATTCACCTAAAAGATTATATTAAATCATAGTCCTTGTATAATACAGCACTACTTGTTAGTGTGTGTTTTAAACTTGTAGTTTTGAACATTTTTCCAGTAAGCAATGAAATAAAATGATATGAACTAATAATGGCAAAACGGCCCATTTCAGAACATTTCAGCTATAAAAGGCCACTCAATTTGTCAATATATGCAATCTCTGCAGAAGTAAAAGTCTTCTGCATAATTCCACATTAAAGAGATCTGTAACTAATGAAAAGGTTGCTGCTAGTAAAAAACTTTATATTTCAGTGTTTCATCTACAAATTCAGTGTCTACTGGCCCTGAAGAATAAATTGCCCATGATACATTAAAAAAATGGCAAGCTGGTAACATTGCAATAGGGAAAAGATAGCAAACTGACAACAAGTTCATAGTTATTAGGTGTCGCTTCCAAAGGACACATTCAGGACTGTAGCACCCCCCCCCCCACTTCCTTTAAAACTACAACACAGTATCAGCAATCCATCTAAATGATCTGGGAATAGAACCCACAGCCTTCTGCATCAAACACAAGCATGCTACCTGTTGCACTACTAACACTGATCTCAGATTCTGTAGCACAAACAGTGATGACCATTTGCTAAATAAAACAGTTGCACATTGACAACAGACTCAGCATGAGCAGCAGTAAACATTTCTTCCCTTGAAGCTCACAGTTCCTTGAAAACCCAATGAATCTCACAATTCCTTAAAAATAAACAAACTCACAATTCCTTGAAACATGCTAAAAGTCAATTCCTTCAAAATGCACTGAAACTCATACTTTTGTGTACTCTGGTAGTTGGTGTAGAGGATTCAGTTTGAGCCTGAGCAAATTAACTAACCTGCCATCCTTAAGTAGGGCATCAGACACACACACACACACACAGACACACACACACACACACACACACACACACACACACACACACACACACACACACACACACACACACACACGTGCAAAGTCCATGTCTGGGCAACATGTCTTGTGGTTAAATTATGCATGCTGCTGCGGAAAAGAGGAAGCAAACAACAGCAGGTGTATAAGTGTATGCCTGGATGCAGAGGGTATTCTTAAAGAAGAGCATACACCATTAAAGAAGACATGTAATTCTTTAAATTTTTTTAATTAAAAAATTAAATGTTAGGGCATGCCCCTGCCAGCCAGCAGTCCCTATACAACTGCCTAGGTCACTAAGTACTGGATCCGGCTGTGTGTGTGTGTGTGTGTGTGTGTGTGTGTGTGTGTGTGTGTGTGTGTGTGTGTGTGTGTGTGTGTGTGTGTGTCTGTAAGACTGAATGGAGGGATCTTGTGCTAGCACGGTGCATGGGCCACCACCGTCTATGTTAACTACTGCAGGAAATTATCTAATTATCACTAGTGGTAGTCAAGGATGATTCACAGATGTGCAAATTAGCTGATAATCATGCAAATGGACCCTTTTTACTGCAGCTCTTACCACTTGCACTGGAGTCTTTATAAATTCCTAAGAAAGTCATTATAGATTATATATATAATTTACATGAAAATCAAAAAATATTAGGTATGCAATACAGTACAGTAAATCTTCAAAGGTCAACAGGTATACATGCTGTATCTGAACTATTAACTCATCACTTGATGTTTCAATTTAATTTACAACATATATATATATATATATATATATATATATATATATATATATATATATATATATAGGAATTAAAAGAAGAGGGGAAGGCATACAATGGAAGAAGGGGCAATAAAGGAAGAAAAAAAGAAAGAGAGAAGAACAACAACAACAAAAAGAAAAAAGGAGGCAAAACAGTCCATGTATACTGCGTTGACAAGACCATAAGAAGGCCAAAATGTGCATGTCCACAGAAACTGGCATTTGGTTTTGTTGGTCTGAATCTGCCCATAAAGACTTAAAAAGGAAAAAGTCATGGACATTCAGAGGCCATATAGCTGAAACACTTGATGTCCTTAAGGGGTCGTTTGCATATATCCAATGGGCCTCTATTACAGGAGATTTTAGGTATCACACAGTGAAAACTCTAGCTTGGCTAGGTTTTTCTTGTAGGTTTTATTAATTGATTTGTCTGTGTGACCTTTTTACTTTATGGTTTAGAAGTTCAATTCTGGTAAAAAACAAAAAGGTAAAAGAGATGCTGGTTGCCTATTTGATCTTTCCTTGATAGGAAAATGCCATTGAAGACTTGATTGGCTAAACTACAACATTATTGCCTGTTAATGTTGCAGAGTGAAATGCATGAAGTTCAAAGCTTTGAAAACACAGACTGCTTTGAATGGCAGTTTATACAGGGTATTCATTGCATATAAAATGGAAGATTATTAATATCATCAGTAAGCCACAAATAATTTGTCCATAGTAACTGTTTTAACTGTGATACAGTGTTTATGCTAAGGCGGATCAAACTTTACCTCTGTTTACTGAAACCGTGCTTTGCTAAGTTGCTGATGTTGTTGCTGTTGCCATGGAGCTTGAATTGTATATTGATGTTTATTTACATCTAAAGGTGGTTGACTTCCTGCTCAAAATATAACACCCCTAAGTTGGTATTTAACATCTACTACTTGGTTATTCTACATATTTGTATGTGCATAGAGCTTAAAACATTATTCTGCCCTAATGTATGTTCACTGTGCATTTACTTGTAGTGGAAGTGAATAAATATTTTATGAGAAAGCAAAATGTAGGTTAGGTTGGTAATGGAAACCCTGCCTCAGCAAACTAATCTGGTATGTGGTGCATAAATTATATAAAAAAACTAACAATGTTATCCATAAGCAAACAGTTCGTACAGCACAAGCTGTGTCGCACACAGAAAGTGGTAAAAGTGGTAGTTAAAGTGACTAATTTCTGATATAATTTTTACCTTCATTGTTGTCTGCTGGCTGTTGCAATGTGACACATGTGGGCCTTGATCTGATAGAAGCAGAGTTAATATTGACTCTAACAAAGCTGAAAATTTAGTGTTACGTTATAAATGAAGAAGGTCCCCAGTGGTCCAGTTCACCTACCTGTGCAAGCAAATAAACAAATAAAAAATTAAATAAACAAGAGGTGTTAAGGGACAGTCTTCTCTGTCAATGGACACAAAATAACTGGTAAAAGAGTGTACAGAACTTTCAAAACTCTTTATTTCTGTTATATAACTTTAGAAATGCTTTGGATGTGGATGAGTGATGTGATTAAGGAAATATGCCTAAGGACTACAGCATTTAATTAATACATATATGATAATCAACAAAAGAGTACTAAGAGATTGTGAAGGAAAACAGAAGAGAAGAAACAGTATACCTTGCATAAGAATGATAGAGGAAAAAGGAAGAGAAACACATGATGTAAGAAGAAGGAAAGCAGTATTAGGCAGAAGGAAATTTCAGTATGAAACCAGTGATGGGTTCATGAAGAAGTTATAAGCCAAGTGTCGGAGTTGACAGGAAAAGAAAGGCTAAGTAAAGAAATGTACATAATCAGGACTTCAGAAGCATGGTATTAAGGATTGTCAGCTTAGGACAGAGACAGAAATGACTACAGAAGCAGAAGAAAGCATAATGGAGAACAGGGAAAGCAGCATTGCTAATACTGTGAACGTTTTTCACTTAGTCAGATCTAGTGTGTTTCGCTTCTCTTGTTTTTCTTCAAAACTCAGTTCTTTGAAAGAGGTCACTTCAGTTGGAGATGCACTCTTTTTTTCCATGCTGCAACAAACCCATGGTGGAACACAAAAATTGAAAACACAGGAGCTGGTGTACAGTCCTATTCATGCAATGTATGACTTTCAGTTAGTACTATTTTAGTAGTTTCTACACAGTGGCATTAGATAAACCTGACAAAAGACAAGATAGTGTGAAGGAGGACATCTACTGTTATGGTAAGATCATACACAACTGTACTATGTCCTTCCCTATTACTGTTGCAGTATTCTTTACAACTGAGAGAGTACAAAAGCTAATGGAGAGGATGGGAGGAGGAATTCACTGAGAAGTCATCCAAAAACCCATGAAGGATGGCTCTGGTAATGTTTGGTAAAGGTGTGTACAGAAGACCAAGTAGCAGTTTCCAAACTGAATCTAGTATCCAGAGCCATGAAAAAAGCACCAGAAGAGGCAACTGCCCTTGTAGAATGAATGCAAAAAGAAGAAGGAAGCTGTTTGGCATGAAAGGAATAGCCAAAAGAAATGACTGTAGAAATTCAGAAGGAGATGGTTTGCTTAAAAACAGCCAAACCCAATTTCCTGGAATGAAAAGAAACAAAAAGTTGTTCAGATTTCCTAATATCTTTTTTCTTGTCTAGCTAATGCCAGAGTGTTCTGTGTATGTCCAAGGTATGAAGTATCTCCTCACTAGTAATCTATGGAGAGGGGGAAAAAGAAGAAAGATGAATTGTTTCTTTCAAAGGCAAATCATTAACCACCTTGGGCATAAAAGAAGGATTTGTACAAAGAGACACCTTATCTTTGTGAAAAACCAAAAAATGTGGAACTGCCACAAGTGTCTGAAGTTCACAGAAACTCTTTTTGGATAAGTAAGAGCTACCACCAGTACAGTCTTCCAAGTACAATGCAACAAGAAAGTGGAAACTGCAAGCTCAAAAGGAAACTGGCTTAGTTTCTCCAGAACAAAATTAAGGTCTCAAGAAAAAGGAACAGGTTTTCTTGAGGCCCTAACATGAAGGATGCCTTTCAAAAATTGTTTGACTTCAAAACAAGAAGCAAAGAGTGGTTTCAAAGGCAGACAAGCTGAAATGTCTGACAAATAAGCTTTAACAGATGAATATGCCAGACCAGAAGTGAGCAACTTACACAAATAAGAAAGGACCATAAGAATACTCACAGAAAAGAGCTCCAAGTCATGCCTGAGATACCAAACAGAAAATCTCTTCCATTTAGCCACATAGGATTTTATAGTAGTGAGTTTTCTGGCCTCCTGCAAAATCCAAAGCACATCTTCAGAAAATTGGTGATTAAAAGGAGTCAAAACCCTATCACCCAATGAGTCATCTGAAGAGTGGGCAAATGAGGGTGTACAAGACATCCCTTGTCCTGTGTGAGAAGATTCTTCCTGTGAGGTAACTTGTGATGTGTGCCCCTGGCTAGATGAAATAGAATGGAAAACCACTGTAGCCTGGGCCAAAAGGGAGTCACTAACAAGATTTCTGGCTCATCCCATGTGATCTTGTGCATGACTCTTGATAAAAAAGGAAGAGAGGAATAGACATATAGAAACATTCCCTTCCAGGAAAAAGAGAGGGTGTCCACTTTCCAAGCCAGAGGAGTTGGCAGTCTGGAACAGAACTGGAGAAGTCTGCTCAGTGGGGAGTTAGAAAGATCTACTTGAGGAATACCCCACTGATGCGCTATGTCTGGGAACACCTCCCTGTGAAGTATCCATTTGTGAGGATCTGTCTAGACCTGCTCAAAGCATCTGCCTACAGGGAATGTAAACCACCTAAAGAATCAATTGATGGCGGACTGCAAAATTCCAAACCCAAAAGAACCAGCCTGCAAAGAAGACAAGACTTTGTGCCCCCTTATTTGTTGCTGTACCACATGGCTATGGTATTGTCTGTGAAAATCCTTAGAGGAACTGGAACCCAAACAGATTGGAAGGCATGGACAGGCAGAATGAGAGTGCTCATCTCCTTGATGTTGGTATAGTCTGCCAGTTGATGAGACCAAAGTCCCTGAACCTTGAGATTGTTGGAGAAGCTAGCTCCCCAACTTTGATCAGAACATCAGTGAACAGTTCCTGAGTGGGAAGTAGAACCTGAATAGACCTGGATTCAGGGAAATCTTGCAAATCTACCACTGGTGCTTAAGCTTGAGAAAGAGCAAGAAAGGAACAAGAAAATTTAGAGGATGGCAATGCTGAAGCCAAACAGTCTTAAAATACCATTGAAATTTTCTCATATGGAGTTTTGCGAAGTGATTTATCGGCATAGTGATTGCCATGTACCCCAGAACTCACAGAAATTCCCTTGCAGGAAGGACAGGAAGAGGGAGAAGTGACTGAAAATAAGCATTCAACTAGAGGACCTTGGGGGGGGGGGTAGACCAGCTATCATTGGTATGGTCTGAATCCTACATCGCAGAAACACTTGGTCTTGAGAGAGGGTCAACACAGACTTTATGAGAGTTTGGGTGAACTCCATACTGCAAAGAAGCATATTGAAGTGAAGATCCTGAAGCATTAGCTGCTGAGAGGGAACCTGAATCAAAATGTCTTCCATATAAGGGAAGATTTGAATTTCCTGAAGTCTGCAGAAAGTTACCACTGGTGTAGGATATTTGGTAAAGACCCTCAGAGTGATAAAAAGACCAAAAAAGCAAAGCAGATAACTGATAATGTGAGGAAGAAACAAAGAAATGCAAACACTTCCTGGAGAGAGAGTGAATAGAGATGTGTATGTAAGCATCCTTCAAATCCAGGGACATCAGAAAAGCTTGGGGTAGCAACAGAGGAAACAGCATGTGGAGAGACAATATCCTGAAGGAAGGAACTTTTAGAAAAGTGTTGAGAAAGGAGAGGTCTAGAATGGGCCTCCAAGACCCCTAGTTCCAGGGAACCAGAAATGTCCTGGAATAAAATCTCCTGCCCTGCTGAGAAGGGGAGACATGTTGCATGGTTCTGTGTACCACAGGATCCTGAAGAACCAAAGGACAATGAGGCAGCTAGCAAGGAAGAGGTTGAGAAAGGCCTGAGAATGAGGGAATAGACTTCCAAACCATAAAATAACCATTTTGGGTAATGGAAATCACTCATAAGTGTGTGGTGATCTGTTGCCATATAGGAAAAGACCGAGCTAATCAAAGGGAATCTGGCCTAAGGTATTAGTGGTTGAATGTCAAATGGAATTAGATTTGTCAGGGAAAGCAGACTTTTTGCACTTAGTACCCTGAGAAGGCTGGTCAGGAAAAAAAACTCTCTTGGAAGTCCAGTTACTTCTAGAAGGCTTTCTAAGTTGCCTACAGACAAATGAAGGCTTAGATTGATAATTTCTGGAATAGGAGAAAGAATAATTTGTTTCAGATCCTGCATAAATTTACCCCTATCTTGTAGGGTCTTAAAAAAACTCAGCATCTGCAGTGTCAAATATTCTGGTTGTTCAAAGGAGAATCCAATAATTTAGCCATCATGTCCTCAGAAACAGCCTGGAAGGCACAACCAAGAGTACATCCACATAACAGATCCAGATGCAGTAGTCCTAGAGGAGACATCAGCAGCATCGTAGCTGCATTTAATACAGTGATGAGCCATCTGAGAAGCAGAATGCAAAAGGAAATGGCAGAAGTTTTTGCCTTAGTCAGGCATATCAGTCAGATTGTCCCAGGCTTAGAAAGAAGAGCCAGTACATACCTAGTCTTATGGCCCTGATAGTTGGTGGTTATAAGAGCTAAGGTAGCAGAACTGCACACTTTTTTCCATACCTTTTTATAGCACAACTGTCCTTATCAGCTGGTAAAAGCTTAGCAGAGGACAGCAACTTAGATAGTTTATCAGTGACCAGCGAAATCACAGCAGGGTTTGAGGAAGGACTTTTATACAAAAATGTTTGTCTTCAGGGACTTTATAGAACCGGTCCAGCTTCTTAGGGGCTGGAGGTTAGGAATCAGGGGTCTGAGAAGCCAAAGAGAAAATGTTCAAAAGGGCATGCAAACTGGAGGGACAGCAGAAGGCCTAGGAAAATTTATTTGCAAGAGTTCATAGTACCTTTTTGAATGTGAGAAACCTGGGAACAAATCTATTTAAAGCATTCCATTACACAAACCAGGTATCCCCAAAGGACAATTCCTCGATAGAGGAATAAGGAAAAAATAATTCCTTTTCTTCAGACCCCAGGGCAAGGGAAGAGTGGATTTTAGAATCTGGAAGATGAGAACAAAAGAGAAAATGGTAAGAAATATTGTACATGTAGGGGCAAATGAGAATATGGCGAATAATGTGAAGGACGTCCAAAGAAAGGCAAAAGAGCTTTATGAAATAAAGTCAGTAAGTTGTATAGCTTTCCCATATGTGCTGACAGGGCCTCGAATGAACAGGGCCGAGAAAGAGCGATGTGAAGAGTGCAATGGTCCTTTATTTTCCACACAGTTGATCCCTGACTGTGTGGAAAATAAAGATTTACAGGACTTAATGCATTCTGCTGAACAAGTTGGAAAACATACTTTGCAATGTGGTTTTGATTCTTTAGAGGCCTCTTGCAGGGCTGCTGTTACTGGGTCTGTGCTTAGAAGGCATGCTTGGCTTAAGGAGCAATCTTTGCCTGATCATGTTAAAGCTAAATTGTTGGATGCTCCTTTAAATCAGGACCGCCTGTTTGGCAACAAGGCTGAAGAAGTTCTTAAAATAGATAAAGCTAAATCTATGCAAACTGTTAAAGATTTTTTACAAGTGCAACCTCCTAGATATAGTAGGCACTGGCCTACTAAGAATTGGTCCTTTATAGTCCCTTCCAGGTCTTCTCAAGCCAAACACAGACACAGCAAAAGCCCCAGGTTTCAGTCCCAGGGGACTCCCAGAACTAAGCAGTGGGGGGCCTTCACTTCCAAATCTGGAAAAAGCAAGACGCCCCCTATGGTAAACAGTCTCAATGACTTCCTTTTCAATTTTCCAAGCACTTATCTTCTGACTGCCCCTTTGGGAGGAAAGATTGCTCTTCATGCAAAGAAATGGGAACTCATAACCCAGGACTAATGGGTTTTATATATAGTGTCCCGGGAATACAGATTTCATTTCCATACATTGCCAACATCAAATGGGTGGCTGGACCATGCCCAAATCAGTGGGCTGAGGCTCAAAAACAAGTACTTTCTCTTAAGCATGGGGGCTATTCAACTGGTACCAGAAGAGGAAAAGGGACAAGGTTTCTACTCCAGACTTTTCCTGGTACCCAGAAAAGATAAATCATGGCGTCCAATCCTGGACCTGTCTACTCTAAACACCTTTCTGGAGATTCCAAAATTCAAAATGCTGACTCTTCATCAATTACTTCCTATGCTAGGCAAAGATGCTTGGTTGGCAACACTAGATTTAAAAGAAGCATGCACATCCCAATCAGGGAATCTTGCAGAAGATACCTACGCTTCAAAGCAGGCTACATGCATTATCAGTTCTCTGCACTGCCCTTTGGCTTGTCTACTGTGCTCAGGGTATTCACAAAGTGCCTGGCTCCAGTTATTGCATTTTGCAGGCAAAGAGGTATTCAAATATACCCATACCTGGACGACTGTCTAATTCAGGCAGACAGCCAGGGCATACTTTTGAATCATCTGGCATTTGCAAAAAGGGATCTAACTTGTCTAGTGTACACCATAAACAAAAAGAAATCACAACTCGTACCCTGTCAAATTACATTCCTGGGAGAAAGCTTGAATACAACTTCCCAGATGGCTTACCTCATCCCAGAAAAGCAAATTCATTTGATAACCTATTTCAAACAAATGGCCACAAAAACCCTGCTATCTGCAAGACAAATACTGCAAGCCTTGGGGTTCTTGGTCTCCTGAATTCTTCTAATTCCATATGCAAGACTGCATATGAAGAAACTACAGTGGTATCAAAAAAGACTATGGGATCAACATTCTCACAGCCTAGAAACAATGATTCCTATCATACCTTGCCTACGCCTAGAGTTCATCTGGTGGGCAGAGGCCTGCCACTAAAACAAGGGACTACCATTCACACTACCCCCCTGCCACCCAAACCCTAACAAAAGATGCATCAGACTATGCATGGGGGGCTCACCTGGTAGAGAAGTGCATTCAGGGCAAATGGAACCCAAGTCAAATGCACCTACATATCAATCAAAAAGAAATGTTAGCTGTACAGAATGCTCTGACAGCCTTCAAGGACTACATTCTTCCAGGACAACTAATGGTAAAGACGGACAACACCACAGTTATGTGGTACATAAACAAGCAGGGGGGTACACATTCCTACCCTCTCTGCAGACTAGCCATGGCATTGTAGAACACAGCCTTAAGTTACCAAGTGCACTTACAAGCTCATTTCCTGCCAGGAAAATTAAATACACTGGCAGACGGACCAAGTAGAAACCTCATGGACCCACACGAGTGGAAACTGGAACCAAGGATTTTCAACATGTTGACAAGCGAATGGGGGAGCCCAGACATGGAACTATTTGCCTCCCCCCAGAACTACCAATTGGACAAGTTTTGCACAAGGACTCCCCACAAACAAGCCTGGAAAGTGCATGCTCTGTCTTTCAGCAGGAAAAACCTATCAGTCTACACCTTCCCCCCGCTGCCTCTGCTCTCCAAAGTTCTACTAAAAGTCAAACAGGACAAACCAAGGATGATTTTGATTGCTCCAGACTGGCTGTGCCAACACTGGTACCCCCTCCTACGCAGTGTGTCACTGTTATCTCCATGGCACCTGCCTCAGACCCCTTCCCTGCTGTCTCAGCAGGACAACCAGATTCTGCACCCTCAGCTTCCAACATTGAACCTTGCAGCCTGGCTAATTACTTAAACTCACCCTTATCATCCCTCAGCAAACCTGTGATGGATGTCATCTTAGAGGCAAGGAGGCCTAGTACTAGGAAATCTTATGCTGAAAAATGGAAAAGATTCTGTGCCTGGAACCAATCTCAAGGGATGAGCACAGCAGCGCCCAATTTACCTCAGATTTTGCAATACTTAACTGAGATGCTTCACAAGGGCCTGTCTTTTTCCTCCATTAAAATCCACGCCTCTGCCATTTCAGCTCATTATAACACAGAACCTCCCCTCTTCTCTCATCCTCTGCTCAAGCAGTTCCTCAGAGGGGCCAACAATTTGAGACCACCCAAGAGAGCTCCAACCCCTGCCTGAGACCTTATCTTTGTATTGGAGAAACTCACTCTACCCCCTTTTGAGCCAGCTGCTACTGCAGGCTTAACATTTCTTTCTTGGAAAACAGCTTTCCTTTTAGCAATCACTTCAGCTAGAAGGACGTCTGAATTACAGGCCCTTATGGCAGTGGAGCCTTTCAACATCTTTCATGTGGACAGGGTGTCATTCAGGACCAATCTATCCTTCATACCCAGTGTGGCTCTTAATCAGTCCATTCATTTTTCAACCTTCTTTCCCAATCCACAGAACAAAGGGGAATGGATTCTACATTCCTTGGATGTGCACAGACAACTTAGATTCTACTTGGACAGGACTAAACCTCGCAGAAAATCTGAACAACTGTTGGTAGCATTTGCTGCAAGGGCAGAGGGGAAGGCTATTTCAAAACAAACCATTTCTAAATGGATAAGCCATTGCATTCATTTCTGCTATAAGCACCATGGAAAACCTATCCCCCAGGGGATGAGATCTCACTCCACCAGGGCTGCATCTACTTCTGCAGCCTTTCTCAGAGGTGTTCCTACCAGGGATATCCTAGAAGCTGCTACCTGGAGTTCTGTACATACTTTCACCAAGCTTTATCATTTGCCAATTTTCTCTAAATCCAGAGCTGGCTTTGCCACTGCTGTCTTGCAGGGCCTTATAGCTGGCCCTAATGCTATATAAACTACTCCTCCCAACCATAGCTTTGGGAAGCTACCCAAATGTAATGACTACAACAGTGAAACATGAAGAACATAGTACAGTTGTGTACACTTACCATAAATGTAGATGTTCAAGTGTATTCACTGTTGCAGTCCTGGTTACCCTCCCTCCAGCCCCCTAACTTCTTCTGGCTATTCCTCTACTTTCTTTTACTATGCTTAAAAGCCTTTTTTGTGCATTTGCTTTATGTTGAAGGTATACCTTTGTGTTTTTATGTTTATTTGCTCCCCATTTGGGGGGCACCTGACATCTAGGGCAAGAAAAACTGATGTAATAGCATCGGCTGCATGTTTTATACCCCTGAAGACCTGATGTCATGGAAGAAGGGACAGCAACCAATGCAAGACTTTGTTAATCAGGCCGACGGAAGGCAACCTGCAAGCAGATTAGTCAAATGTAATGATTGCAACAGTGAATACACTCAAACATTTATGGTAAGTGTACACAACTATACTTTTGAAATGGCATGGGTTGCACACTATAAAGTAAAAATAGATCACGAAACAGCTGCAAGGCATTAGCTGCAACATTCAGAAATGCAAGACAAACTAGTAGGTGTCTTTCTTTTTTAGGACTGCATGTTTTTTAGAATGTATGTATGTACCCTCATACAGACATTGTAGTGTAGTAAAGCCATGTCCCACTTCATAGTTCCCTTTTTTGCATGTCACGGGAAATTTAAATTTTACTGTTTGCATCTCTCCCTGAAAAACTTGTGGCTCCAGGCAGACAGATTTAAAGGTCAATGATTTTTAGTAATACTTACAGAAAACATCTCAGTTATAGAATCTGGAATGTGTAAAAGGAGAACCGTCAGTTTTACAAACAAAGAAAGGAAAAAGTGACTGCAGTCGGTTTAACATGTTTAATTCAGCAATAATTTGTGCTTTACTTGTCCTCACAAAGATAAACTCATGTCTTGTTATTGAGCTGACATAACTGTTTCCTGAGAACTTTCTTACCTACATAGACATTAACCTTTCAAAACTGTAAAGTATGTTTTATCAAGATGCAGGTCAGTATGTTACACAGCATAAATTCCAATTGCTTCATATCATTACATCACTGGTAATGGTCTGTGACATGTTTATGCAAGGATAAACAATTCTCTTTTTATGTTTTTATTTTTATAGCACAAACTGGTTTAGAGACTTTTAATTTCCCTTAGTTATTGTTTTCACTCCTCATAAATATGAATAGCAAGGATATTATATGAAATCCCTTTTCTTACACACGCAAAAAAATTTGAAACTGCATTTTGAACCGTGCTGTTCTGCAATTTAACAACTGTAATGAATTTGTATATATATATATATATATATATATATATATATATATATATATATATATATATATATATACACCAACTCTGAGATTACACAACGGTGAGGAAACTGGCATAGCCCCAGTTAGCACTGTAGTTTGATCTCACAATACTACCATCCATCAGCTAAGTCACTCAAGTGGGCTTGACTTAACAACTGCCAACCAATGACAGAGTGACAAAATTGCATTATCCCTTTACACACACACACACACACACACACACACACACACACACACACACACACACACACACACACGAGTTTTAGTATCTTTTTATCTCAAGGTGTTGCTTTGGATAATAATCAGGTCACAAAAACAGGCAGATAGTGTCAATGCATGCAGTTTTCCATAGTGAACTAGTTCACTAGTCAGCTCAAAATAAATAAATATATATATATATATATAAATAAATAATGTTTCCTTTGGCATGATTATGATCCAGTGGACACCAGACCTTTATCAAGCACTTTGTCACTGTTTTTTGTTTTTGCCTTTCAGAGTCAAATAACCTCTGATGCGGTTTTAAACCAGCAAAGTGCTGTGCTGTAAGTGACCCATCCAAACATAATGTATTTTAGCCAAACTCACCTCCATTAACGACACAGTGGGTCATACTTCTTAACTGTACATCATTTTCAAGAACTCTCATCATTTTGAATCTTAATCCCATACTGCAAGGGTCTGTTATACAGTCATTGTTAAGATTTTTTAACAGATTCCACTGGTATACAATACTGAATCATATTACTTCATCAATATAACTTTTTATAAGTAGCAGTTTGTAAACATGCTATTGAGTTTCCTAGTTGAAGCTAGTAGAAAGTGTTCCAGATTTTGGGCATTTGCTACACGTTATGAGAGCTAGTATTCAACATTTTGGAGATAAAAGATTGAGAGCTGTGTAGTGGTCACATGCACAGAAGTGAATTAGATTATAGCATACTTGGGTTCACTGGTAAACTGTGGCCAGATACTGTTAAGCACAATAGATTTGGCATAATTTGCTCTAATTTCCAGGGAACCCCTTAAATAGATTTTGTTAATCCTTATAAGTGACGCCATGCATCTCAGATTTTAAACCTTTTGTCAGACGTTTGCAATTGTTTTTTGAAAACATAGCAGTTTTTGAACAAGGGGATTGAAGTTAGTTTATGTTATAGACAGTATTTCAAAGATACATAATGTCAGAATCAAAACATATTCAACCGCATTAACCAAATTTTAGATATTTGTAACATTTTGCTACTTTTACAATATTTATTATTGCCCTGTCTTATGCCGCAATATTTCTTTCAGTAAGTCTGACAGTCAAAGGTTCATAGGTAGGTACTAGGCTATTGGCCCAAAGGCCTAAGTAAGCCTAGCCAACAAGGTTCCCTGGCTTACGCCACGCAAGAAAGCTAATTTCCTGTTCCCCTGTTGAGCAGAGCCACAGAAGTGATCCCCAGGGTGTATTTCCTATTTCCCATCCACTCATCAAGATTTTTCTTGAAGAGTGCTAATGAGGAACTTTGCTTGACATAGATGGGTAGCTTGTTCCAGAGTATTGGAAGTCTCTGGGACAGGAATCTATCCCTCCAGCATGTCCTGTTTATTGTAGTGACAAGGTTTAGGTCCCTAGAGCATTTAGCTCAGAGGGATTGGGATTTCTTTAGGTGTAGCATGTCCAACAGCTCTGGGTTTAACATAGCTTTATATGTTAGGCAGAGATCTCCTCGGAGTAGATGATATGCTACAGAGTAAAGCTGGAGTTTTTTAAGATGGTCAGTGTAGGGCATCTGTTTGAGGCCAGTAATCCTCTTTGTGAGGTACTTCTGTGACCTTTCCAGCTGCTGCAGATGTCTTGTGAGGTACATTCTAAAAGGGGCATTGTACTCTACAATGGATCAAATGAGTGCCGAGTAGAGGGGAACAATGACCTCTTTTTTCCTGGGTGAGAACGCTTTTGTAATGAGGTGTGCCACATAGAAGGATTTCCTGACTACTGTGGCAATGTGATTATCAATGGAGAGACTACTGTCCACCTGGGTCCCAAGGTCTCTTATCACACATTTGTCATTAAGTAGCCTGCCATCTATGTGGTAGTTCATAGGTACAGAGTTTTTACCAAAGGGGATGACAATGCACTTTTTGGCACTGAGCTTGAGGCCATGCCTCTGACACCAGGCATCTGTCTCAGTGAGGCCCTTCTGTAGGATGTCCACATCATTTGGGGACTCAACTATGGCTCCTAGTTTACAGTCATCAGTGAATTTTGTTAGCCAGAGGCCTTCTGTGTTAGCCTGTACTTCAGTGAAATAGATACCAAACAGGAGAGGTCCCAGAACTGAACCCTGTGGTACTCCACTTGTCACTGGTTTGAAGTCAGATTTGGAGTCTGCAACTTTTACAGTGTGGGTTCTGTCAGTGAGCCAGCTGGCAACCCATCTTGTGACTTAGGGATTTATACCTAGTTTGGTGAATTTAGCTATAATTCCAGAATGGGGGATGGTGTCACAAGCCTTGGCGAGGACAGGATAGACTGTGTAAACCACCTTACCCTCATCTACGGCTTTGGTGACTGCCTCAAAGAAGTCGATCAGGTGCAGAAGGCATGATCTGCCTTTCACAAACCCGAACTGGGTGGGATCCAGAGTTTGGAGGTTACCAATGTCTTTGTTTATGAGTTCCATGATGATACATTCCATTGCAGACCAGGCACTTCAGGCTAATAGGGCAATAGTTCCCAGGATCAGTGGTGGCTCCCCCTTTGTGGAGTGGGATAACTGTTGCTGTGTGCCATTCAGTGGGCACAAAACCTGACATGAGACTATGACCGAACATGGTGCTTAGGTGGGGAGCCAGTTAATTCTGACGTTCATGTAAAAAGCAACCTGGGATGTTGCCCGGTCCCATGGATGCTGTGTTTTTGGTTTCAGAGAGTGCAGCTTTTACCTGCATAGATGTGATTACAGAGACTCTGAAGTCAATGTTATTTGAAAGTTATGTTAAATCTCTTGATAAAACCTACCAATGTCTTTAGGGTATCCACTTCCATGCTAAACATTTTTACTGGTTTTTTAAATATTAAGTGCATCATCCACAACATTTATGTCAATATGTTTTACAGATCAAGTCACTGGCAACTTCATGAGTTTTGGGAAACTCTTACAGTCCTCTCAGTTGTATCTTGCACATAACATATTTAATAAAATCTACCTGGAATACAGCTGAGCCCTGAAAATGGAATTTTACTAAATTCCAGGTGTTGAGGTTATTAGTGTCTGTCACTAACCAGTCATAAATTATCTGCATACACATTCCATGTTTAATTTGTTTACACACCTCTAGTCACCAACCATGGCATTAGTAAATATTTATCTGTTATTTCTGTCTCTGGATATAATGTTTCTCATCTCCAATTTTAATATATAGCCACCTTGGTAACCTGAAAGCAAGAAAGCAAGAAGATGATTATATGTCCCTTCTATGCATCATTGATAGAAACAGATAAATAAATGAGTAGATATTAGTGCCTCAACTCATTTTGCATCCTCACAATGTAATATTGAAGTTGCAAGGAAATCTCAGGGGTTTCTCAGTTTTATTTATTCTAATGAAGTTCAGAAGTCTTTACGATAGACCCTGTTTTTGATGTAGCCAAAGGGTAGCTAATACAGTTACACTGCATACAGCGCAATTTAAAAATAACTTGGTTACTGACAACACTGCAGACACTGGTGTGTATATTATTATTATTATTATTATGATTATTATTATTATTATTATTCACTTAAAAAAGACCATGCAATTTTTTCTGGCAACAGTATCTAAATTTCAAAATTTTTATATATAACATCATTAGACAAAGTACCCATTTTATTTTGTTGAACTCCATAAGTTTTTAAAAACATATTATATACCACAAAACTCTGCACTGTAACATAACCAGAAGTCACCTAGTTTTTGTTTACCGGAAGCTTATATGCTGATATCTAATTAGAGGAAACAAGAATTCAGACTACATTTTTTTTTTCAAAATGATTCTGATCACACTGTATGCTACTCTCACTGTGCATTTAGCTGTCCCTGTGGACACACTCAAAGCAAACATTTAGCTTACACATATTTTAACCTGCAATACCGACAGCATTATCAGTTGTGTCTAAATGCTGTAGTCGTTGGTTTTGATTCGCATGGTCTCTATAAGGTTTATATCCTGGCACTGGCTACTTATATTTGTACACCTTCTACTTCATGCTTTCATGCTTTTATTAGTTTATGTGCAAGACCTTCCACATGCCAAGACTTTATAAAAAGTATGTGTGTGTGTGTGTGTGTGTGTGTGTGTGTGTGTGTGTGTGTGTGTGTGTGTGTGTGTGTGTGTGTGTGTGTGTGTGTGTGTGTGAGACCTAAATGACTCTACATCTTAAATATGTACTCAGGAACACAGACAACAAAGAACCAGTATAGTGTGCAGAGTGTGGCTTGTGAACCTGGCAACCTGTCCTAATTCATAGTACGGAAGTTGCCTCTTAATACCTAATTGTGCATCCCTGCACTACTAGTCACAAGTGTCACTGTGCCACATTCAAATGCAGTCAGGGTGGGGGGCTATGTTAATGAGGCCCTTAAGTAGCCCCATGTGCTTCATGCTTAATATACAGTGAAGTCATACATTCTCTGCTGAACAAGTTCTCCCAAAAAGACCAGTGCAAAAATGCATATGTATATGCTGTTAGGTAGCATATTCCCCAGTAATGAGGTTTTGCTCTTGTGGGACCATGCATGACTCTGACCTGAAAGAAAAGGAGAAGTGGTGTAACTCAACACATCAGTACAGTACAAGATGTGAGACTGTGCTGTTTGCTGCGAAACTAAGCATAATATTCTAGGTTACCATCTTTTATAATCAGCTTACATATGCTTTACAGTTTTTCTCAACTGTTTCACTTCCGTTTTGATTACAAGTTTTTACAGTTTCACTCTCAGAAGATTTTATGAAAACTGGTTTCATAACTTATAAGCTAATATTGCTGAATTAGCTACCAAAAAAAATAGCTTTTTCCTTTACTCATAGAACTACTTGTCACAAAAATATTATACCTTCTAGATCCATTTAGCCTTTAAGGAATTTTCCTTGCCTATTGTGGTGTGGACATGCAATACTACCCTAGGTATTTAACAAAGGCTGCTCAATGTAACTTTTTGTATTATGCTATCATAAGATAAATCATTCCAGACATGAAGAACTTCTTCAGTCTTTGCTTTATTGTTTTCCTTTCTTTGCTATTTTCTGTATTTAAATATGTTGGCCCCTATCAGCTGCCACTGGAGCCTCTCCTCGATCTAGAATGCTGAGAGCCACTCCTGACCCACCTGGACCGAATCCAAAACCCTCATTGTGTTAGAAGAAATTGAAGAGTCCCAGTGCAGTGTCATACTCTTGTATGGATTTTTATTGATATGCCCTAGTCATTTCCACACCCCAATGCCTGAAGTATAATGATACAAGGCTGTTACAGCAGAGAACATCTGTTGGCGCTTGCCCTGGTATTCTGCAAGTTGGGGACGCATGCACCCAGTATTATCATCAGAGCAACCATCTCTGCTGATGACACCTCCTTCTCTTTTCCTGTCCTGCTCTTTCTTCAGCCTGTTTCTCCCATATTTTAAATTTTGTGTATATTGTTTTACATTTATTCATTATATTGTTTTTGTGTGAGGACTGTATTAAATAATGTTTGAATTATAAACATTCCTCATACTTTTCTCTGCTCATTTCTCAAATTCTTGTAAAGGATATTTTGCATACTATATTACAACCTGAGAATGGTCCATGTGGACGAGCATTTCAACCCATTTATGAAATTTAAATAAATAAATAAATATGTATTACATATGTAACCATTTTATTTGCCCCTTTTAATATGAATCTTCCAGCTTTAAAAATAGCAGATATAACAAACACCTTACTAATATAATGTCTCCTTTATGAAGTGGCACTAACACAAATGAAACAGGAATGGTCCTTCTTACTGACCTTTCACCCTTCTGTTTGCTCCACTAAAGGATCTTTTATTCACAAGAGATGGTAATCTGATCATTACCACCAGCTGTACTAGTTAACGTTATTGTTTGTATTTCTTTCAGAAAGGGTGAAACTGTAGGTAGGAGTTAAGGAATTTCACCCTGGATAGTGTTATATTGTAATTTGTTATACGTAAAATTGCTTGATAGGGCTGTTTGTTTTACAGATTCTGTCTTTTCCCTACAACATAATTTTTGTTGACATGCATAAGGGGGTACTGAATTCCTGAGTTTACTGTCCTTCAGATGAGATGTAAAATTGAGGCCTGAGGTGACAGTAGATAAGGTGGATATAAATTATCCCATGGGACTTATAGAAAAGAATAGGTGTCTTTTATTTATATACAAAAATAGCTCTTATTTACAAATTATTTATGCAGTTATAATCATGCTATGTTTTCATTAGACCCCTACTCCTTTTTCCAAAACCACCATCTTTACTTAATATTGTTGCTAAAATCCATTTTTTATTCTTTCATTCCATATAACTCATATGACATAAAATAACTTTCTCCATTCTTTTAACATATTCTTATTTCTATTCTTATAATATACGCATTTAATCATATCCATAATTATTTTATTCACTTCTTTTATATCTTCAAAATAAATCTTTACATAATTTTCCCCATAACCTTTTTGCTCTTTTACATTTCAAAAACACATGTTCTGCAGTTTCCTCTTCTTGACATTGTAAACATATTCTATCATTTTTCTTTTTATATGGCATATTTCCTTTTACTGGCAATTTACCTATTATCAGGCTCCACAAAAAATCTCGACATTCTAATTTCTGATTACATCATTTGCTTCTTATTTTTATAGCTTTAATTTTTTTCTTTGCTAAGATTTTCCAGTAGTTTTACATAGTAATGTTTTATCATTACATTATACCACACTTTTCTATCTTTTTGTATAGCATCATTTTTTTTATTTTCTGCAATTTTTTTGGTAATATTTTCATTTATACACTCCTTTTTTCTTTTATTCTTTTTTTACCATACCCCTAAATTTATTATACATATATTTATATAGATTTACTAGTAATCTCTCATCTTTTTCATTTATCCACTTTAAGAATTTATGCAGTATACCACTGGGTTAATTAACCCTAAACCTCATTCTTCTTTATTTACATGTAAAACTCTTTTTACTGGGTTTAATCTAGAACCCCATATAAATGAAAAAAAAACTGCAATAATTCCTTTTCAAATACTGTTGGCAGCATAAGTACACTTGCTAAGTATGCTATTTTCCCCATCAGAACTGAATTTATCAAATAAACCTTTTTTCTGAATGATAATTTATATGTACTCCAGAAAAGACATGCATCCTATATTTCTTCTATTGTTTTTTCACACTGATTTCTACTTACATCTTTATTCCCGAATTTTATACCTAACACAGAAATGTCATTCATTGTAAAATATATACCACCTATTTATATTACATCACCTAAACCTTTAATTTTCTCCTCTCATTTCTAGGTACTCATTTGTGCAAATTAGTACTTATTTTATCCAAAATTTGTGTTTTACAATCATTATAATGTCACCTGCATATGTTAACAGAACTGGAATTCTTAATTCTTCAGGTATTATATAGGTTCATAGGTTAGTACTACACTAACTGTCCTTATGGGCCATTTTTTAAGCCTAGCCATTTACCCCATGTCAGAATTAAACCCTGCACCTTGTGTTTCTAAGGTAAGCACCTTAACCATTACGCCAACCTCCCACCCAAAGAATCAAGTCATGCAAGTCTTGAACCCAGGACCATGCACATCATAACCACAGTGATTTACCACTAAGCCATCTGAGCTCCTTCATTTTGTAATTTATTTCACATGCTATCACATTCATAACTAATGCCAAGTGTATACAACTCATTGGACATGCCTGCTTTACATCACTCCACATGTACCTCTTGGCTTAACTAGCCATTTACAAGTATTTTTACTTTATTATTACTATACACTGACATATATAATTTCCTAACATTCTCACTTATATTATATTCTTTCATTATTACCCATAAGATTTCATGCCAGTTGTGTCAGATGCCTTATTAAGGTCTCCTGTCATGATTTTCATTTCATCTTTTCTGTTCATAATGTCATCCACAATTTCTTTAGCTATTATTATTCATTTTTGACAACCCTTCCTGTTTATACTACATGTGCTATTTTCCATAGCACTTTCCATTTTAGTTTCAAATCTGTTTTGTATTATTTTCATAAAGCTCTTATAATCATTATTATTCAGTACTATTGGTCTCCATTTTTTTAATTCTCTTCTATCTTCCTTCTTTCATACACATTTAAGTATTCCACTATATAATGCTTTATACACAAAACCTTCATTTAACCATTCATTCAAAATTTTTAAAAATATTTTTTCCAATCCCTTAATTTTTTACACATTTCATACCCTGTTCTATCTAGGCCTGCAGCCAAA
Source organism: Protopterus annectens (assembly GCF_019279795.1). Classification (NCBI taxonomy): domain Eukaryota; kingdom Metazoa; phylum Chordata; order Ceratodontiformes; family Protopteridae; genus Protopterus; species Protopterus annectens. The sequence continues at coordinate 342,906,839 of NC_056735.1, forward strand.
TCTATATTTACTTTGTTCTAATACTTTATCTAGCTCATTTAAAGACATCTCCTTTTCTAACGCTTTATTTTCTTTTTCTGTTAACTTTTTAACTTTTTATCCTTTTTCACTACCTTTTTTTCTTTAAACATTTCTTGTACATATTGTGCTATATTTTTTATTTCTGTTGTTACACTACAATCTTCCTTTATTAATCTTCTTAAGTAACTCAATACCTGCAATCTTTCTCCTTGTAAAAATATATTTGCTTATATAACAATTCTTGATTTTTTTTCTTGATTTCTTTCATATAATTCCTTTTTTTCTATCATTATGTTCTAAATCTCCCAATGCATCATTATATGTTCTTATATATTTTTCTTTCTTTACTTTTCTGATATCATGTTGCCACTGTAAAAAACATTTTTTATATTTTTCCTTAAATATCATCCACCATTCAGATCAATTTTTAGAACATTCTTCTAGCAGTAGGATTTTTCCATAACTGTATTACTAATCTCTTTCCTTCTTCATTCTATGCTTTCTCGTTTATTATTTTTATTCCTTTGCCTATTTTTATATATTCCTTATTTTCTTTTATCTCTAGCCATATTACAAAATGATCAGAAAATCCTGTTTCAACTACCTGCCCTTTTCCGATAACTAAACCTTCTGATACTATAAAATAATCTAATTTAGTTCTATAAATACCCCTTTTGTAAGTCCATGAATTTTGTCCCAAAGTTTTAACCTACCATATCTTATAACTTTTAAAAATGTTCTTATATCATTTCCTTTCTTTTTATACTTGCCTCGTAAATCCCAGTCAAAGTGTCCTATTATTATAATGTTTATATTTATCATTACATAGTCTAAAATCTGATGAAATACGCTTTCTCTTTCTTTACAGTTAGTATAAGCATGTAATGTTATAATTCTGTATACTTTTACTTTCCATTTTAAATCTACAATGGTTAATCTTCCCATTTTACATCTTATATCTTTACTGCATTTCTACAGAATATAGCTATTCCAGAACATCTTTCATTTCTCAAATTCCAGATTATCTTTCTTCCCCATAGTTTCTCTGTCTGGAATCTTTCTTCAGTTATTAAAAATCTTGTGTCTTCTAATATAATTACATGTACATCACATGTATTACACCACTCCAAAATTTCTATTTTTCTTACTATATTCTTAATACTATTCACATTTACAGAAAGCATTTCAATTTGTTTTCCCTGAGATTCATGGTTTCATAAGCTCATAGTTAATTACTAGTCTAGCTTTCTTAACAGTTCATTCTAAGCCTAGTCATTTTGTTTTGCAAAGGTAAGAATCAAATCCTGTACCTTGTGTCTATAAGTCAATTACCTTAACCATTATACCAAGTCCCAATCTTTAGCTGTACATACTCTTTTTCATCTATTTCCTTTTTTTTTCTTTTGTACTTATCCCTTTAAATTTTCTTTTTCTGTCTTTTACCTTTTATCAGTAGAATTGTTTTCCCCTTTTACTACTCTTTTACTACTTCCCAGTTTATGTGTTCTTCATCATGTATTTCAGATCTTTCTATGTTCTCTTTATTACTTTTTCTCATCTAATTTTCTTTTATTTCTACCACTTCTAAATTTTTTCTCTCTGCTCATTTTCTTCTCTTTATTTTTCTTTTTCCCTACTGTTATTTTCATTTTTGCAATATATCCATAAATGTCCAATTTTGTTACATTTATAAAACATTTCAATTCACATTTTTTGCATCATATCCCATTTCCCCACAAATATAACATTTTTAGGCACAGTTACTTATGAAATGTCCTTCTTTTCCAGAAAAAAACAAACAAACAAACAAAAAAAAATGGGTTGGTTTGTCCCCAGCATTTTACAACACCCCTATTCCCTCCACATTTATCATGCTTGAAATATGTATATTTTTTCTCTTTCTATTTTTAACAGAATATTACAATGCCAGCCACCAGTCCATAAACCTCTTTTGTCATAAAATTTTGCAATGTCCAGTACTTCTTTACATGAAACCTTCAAATGTCCTTTCTAAATCTCTCTTTCTACCTGTGATCAAAATTGTACATGAAATCTTCTTTTTTGTTTCCCTGTTAAATGCTTTTATCACATAAAGACTCCATGAGTTACAGTCTTTCTTTTTTTCATATTCTCCAAGAAAATGTTCCATTGAAAAAACAGTCAAATATAATATCAGAAAATGTATCTTTGTTAATAAGAATAAATGTTCTTACCTCACATGCTTTTACACCCAAAGGAGTTGTTAAATTATCCCACACTTTATACCTGCCCATTTCTTTGTCTTCCTTCCTTTGAATCCTTACCAGCTAGTTCTGTTTTTCATTTTCTTCTGCCTTCTTTTCTGCTACTCCACTTTTGCCTTCTTTTACTTTCTCTGTATATGTTTTCTTTTCCATCACACCACTATTTTTCAGGATTGTCTCTGCATCCTCCTCATAGCCGGCTTTAGGTACCAGCGAACCCTGTGGTTGCTGGGGGTCCCCTGGTCTTGGTGGGGGGCCCACCACAACAAAATATCTTATCTTGATATTCTGTAACATATCTGTTAAACTAACAAAACTAGTACAGCAATCTTGTATACTTAATAAATCAGGTGGGTAATAACTCTTATTTATATCTCCTTTAAAGTTCAGATATCTCTGGTTATAGTAACAATGTTTTATCAATTAATGGGTTTCAACATTAAATATTTTACCACTGACATAGTGCCTCTGGCTTAGTTAAACCATGCTTGGTGGACATTCTCTCCACTAAAACCAACAATACAGCCAGCTTTAGATACCTGCAATACCTGTAGCTGCAAGGGGCCCCCTTAATCATCTTTGACTGTGTGGGGGCCCCACAAAAGCAGCTGATGGATAGAAAAAATAAGGAACATGTATTAATTTTCTGATTACGCTGTTTAACCAGAACAGGGCTGACCCTGTTAGGATAAAGCTGATAATCGCCTCTGCTCTCAACTGCAGTCATTCCAAAACCAGCCCTGCTCAGATGTGTGTGTATAGAAAGCTGCAGTAGATTATGGGAGGGGGGTTACTTCTTTAATTTTCATTACAGTCTAATCATAGAGGTGTGCCCATGAGGGCATTAAAGCTTTTGTTTGGGCTGAGGACAGTGTAATGATTGTTTGTATTACTTTTCTCACAGACCACAGAGGTGTACAAAGAAAGTTACTATAGCTTGTGTAGGGGCAGTGTGTACTGTCTAGGAGCAACAAAGATGAATACATTACTGTAATCATTATTCTTTTCACTTTCCTCACAATCACACTTCATGCATGTACATAGGTACCTGCCTTTGACAGTTTGGTTTGAGGGGTGAGGAGGCATGCTATGTATATGTATGTCGGCACCTACTTGAAACACATGACTGCGGCAATTTGAACCTCTGCTTTCATCCCAGTCTAACACTAGAGGGATGCATAAGCAGTGGCTGTCTTTTTTTTTTTTTTTTTTTTTTTTTCAGTGTATGGGGGTAGGGAGGCAGGCTGTATTCACAGATTGGACCTATGTATCCAGAGAACAAATGTCTCGTTAGTTTGTTGTGAGCTACTATTTTGTCATCTTTGAATGTTAAGCTTTGGGCACAACTTACGTCTTCCTTGAAAGAAAAAGAAAAGACTGAAATGATTTTCTTACTCATTATTTGTTTAGGACACCACTGGATTAAAAGGTTAGGAAAATGCTCTAAAATGCATCCCAGAACAGCTATAACCCAATGGCTTCTTGGGCCCTGGCTTATCCGAGTTGTTTCCTAAATGGTTATTACTGTGTTGTCTTAGTCAGGAAAGGTGTGCTGAAAGGATGCAAAGAAAATTTAAGCTGAACAGCAACACAGAATTTCTTTCCTTAATCATAATTTTTGTTTAAGCCATCATTGGATAAAAAGATTATGTAAAAATAAAACAAAATAAAACGCACTTTAGGGCATACAGACAGCATTTCACCTAAGTCCAGACCTATACATAGAGTTGCTATTATGTAGCATTGTTGTAACTAAAATGCCAGTAACTATGAATATCCCTCTGTTAGATGGGTGAACACAGTGTGGTACATAGGCCTGTTGTACTGTAACAGCATTGTAGCTACAGGTTAGTTTGTACATACTACTCTTAAATGTTTGCAGCATGAACAAAAAGGCTGCTTTGGGGGGAGGGGTAGCAGTGGCAGGGTGATACTTTGATGGAAGTGCCTAGGGGGGCCCGAACTTGACATTTGCTGGGGGTCCCCAAAATGCTAACACTGGCCCTGATCCTCCTTTTGTATCTTCTCCATAATGTACCCCCCAGGAAACATCTTCTTCATTTTCTAGCTCACTGTGCATCACAATTTCTTTAAGTAAATCATCCCACAGCTGGAGGGTTGTAATTATACATCCATCATTTGCTGACTCATCTCCATCAAACAGGTTTCTTTGAAAGATTTCCTTAGAATCCTACACATATTCTCTGGTATGTCTTTGTATTAGGCAGTGAACAAGAATGTTTTGTCTATCCTGAAAAATGCAATTAAAATGAAAATATTATCTAAAAAGGTCCATAGATATTACAAAATACACATTACTTTGGATTTTACTTATTGCACATCTTCTGAAGACAAAACTGAGAGTATTGTGATGTCTTTGTGAGGTATGATTGTTACATTCTGAATTTGCTGACTCAAAAAGAAAATTGTTAACTTATAGGATACATGTTTGTACACCAGATATTAACATTACCTATGTTGAATGACATAGTAACAGACTAAATTTTAAAAAAGTACTTTTGGCAAGGGGGGATTTGCAGTTATAAGTTTCCAATTCAAAATGCTTTTTTACAGAAGCTGTTTTAGATGAATCCACATTGTTCCTACTGTCATGAAAACAGATCTCATAGATAAAATGGGAGCAGTAGTAAATTTAATTAAGCTTATAGAAAGGACAAATACGTTACACACACACACAGACACACACAAACATACATGTGTGTGTGTGTGTGTGTGTGTGTGTGTGTGTGTGTGTGTGTGTTTTCACAAGGTGGAGGGGGTAAAGGACAAAGGCATGCATATCCCTAGAACTATGTGAAAGACGGCCACATGCAGAGTATAGGAAAAGGTTGAATGACTTCTGAGTGGAAGAAGACAGACTGGGGGTTAGTATGACTTATAAAGCTGACAAAAGGCAAGGAAGTTTCTACTGTTTCAGATTCTAGATAAAGTTGATTTTTTTATCAAAAAATCAGCAGTGATTGAAAAAAAACATGAAGGGAGAGGTAGAAAGTGCCATGATAAAAAAAAAGTGTAAGTACCTCAGGAGAGTCTGAAGAATCCAAGATGGTGTAATCATTAAAAAAAAGATATCTAAGAATAATAGGCCAAAATTTAAAAATAGAGGGTGGAGATCTTACCAAAACACAAGGACGTACATTTTAATAAAGGAAGAAGGGTGAAGAATTTATTTATTTTTGAGTCCATTGCTTGATTGTTTGCTTGTTTGCATGGTTTTCATTACTGAAATGTCCAGTGAGCTGAGACTTATTTCAGCATGGGACTGGGGTGAAAAGATCCATATAAATGAACATTGCAATAGTTTTAGCAAACAATATAAATCATACATATATCAAATGCATTTCTACTATGAGACAATCCTTTGTATTTCAGTTTCTGACTTATAATGCCTACAAAGCCACCTGCTATATGTAATATTAGTACAGAAGCTTGAATTAAGTGCTTTTTGCAGAGACCATACCCACTGTATCCCCAGACTTATAAATATATCAGTTTTAATTTCTCACAATGTTGTATAATGAAGACCACTCCCCAGAAAAAATAAATAGTACACAGTTATCTGAAAGAATAATTTTTCTGGTCTAACATAAGAGAACAAAGATTTATGAGCTCTGACTCATTGTGGAGCTAGGAAAATGGCATCATCACATCATTACATGATTTACTAATGTTAAGAAAACTGCTAATTGCAACATGAGAGACAAAGAGGTTAAGGTGAAAAGTAATTTGGAAAAAAATGGAGTTCACATACAAACACCCAGGCATTCTGAGAACATGCATCAGATAGTCAGTCATAATTAGTGAACAGCAAGATACAACCGAAAGTAACTATACGGCAAACAAAATAATGAAAAATTACATACATACATTCATACAAATATTTCAAGCAAGTGCATTAAAAGGCCTTCTAGCTTGCCAATATACTATAACATTTGTTCCCATAATAAGTGTCCAGGCTATTCTTAAAAATATCTAAACTTGTACTTGTTTTAATGTAATTTGGTAGTCTGTTCCATGCATCAGCTGCTGTCTCAGAGAACCAATTAGTACACTTCTCATTCCTATAGAATCTTCTACATAGGTTGTCTGATGATTCTCTAGTACTTTTTGAAAACCCCAAACATTCTCAGAGGTAGCTGTCTAAATGCCATATATATCCGAATAAGATCTCCTGTTAGATATGTATAAGAGACACTGTACAAGTTCAGATATTTTAGTCTTTCATAATAACTTAAATTTTCACATCCATGGATGCCCTTGCTATATTTCCACTGTACTCTTTCCAGTTCACT